>NC_081146.1:17088457-17178457 GCF_958295425.1 Solea solea
CTGCACAACTATATAAAGAGCTGTGCATTATAGCTAACCTTTTCAGCCCTCTCAGGAACATATCAGATTTCTATCCCAAGATCACTCCTCTCTTCAGTACATCTGTCTCCCGTTCGTCTTTCTGTGTCAGTCAGAGTCTCCTCTCGTGGTCAGTTCAGGGAAAGCCCAGTTGGGAGGAAAACTGGCCATTGTTGAGTAGAGAAATGGAGCACATGTTCCCTCGCATAAATGAAAAGGCAAGAATACGCAGAGGAGTTAGGAGTACGCAGACAGCACTCTACTGGAACACGGTCATCCAGTTGTGATATTACAGTGCCAGAAAATGGAGCAGCAATGAAATGATGCATTTCCCCTGCAGTTTGAAACCACACACACTATTACACTATTACACATCCAAACACTGGCTGGAAACTGTTTTCCTTTCACCATGGCAACAGTAAAATAGAGTGAGCCAGGACAATTATCCTCTTACAGGGCTATAGTGGTGTAGCGGGACATAAATCTGTTGTCCTGGACACCTGGACTACACCGTCATTAATCAAAGCCCTATTTGCTAAGACACTGTAATCTGAAACAGAGCTACTCGAACATAGTCAGGCTTTTTATCAACAATCAAGCAAAAAATATCAGAGAACATTTACAGTGTGACTTAAATATGCAGTGTCAAATTTAAATGATTAAAATAATGAAGTTCATTCATTGTGTTGGCAGACAGCATTTTTGGCAATTACTGTAGAATCCTCCCTGATGTCTTTTTACAAATGCTGTCATGAAAACAATTCACTTCTATCAGCAGTCTAGTCAATCTAGGACATGATTGCCCCAGGACATATCAGTATGAACTCCACCCATGGCAGAAATTCACGAAAGCACACCTCATAATGTTTTATTATCTTAAGCAGTGCAGGTGAAGTTAATGATTGGGATGGATGGAGCTTTGAGAGACAGCGAGAGAGAGAACAAAGGGATTCTCAGGTACTTTGTGCAAGAAAGGCATTCCTTTGTATTGCGAAACGAGTGTTTTATCATTGAGTGCATGTGTGTATCTGTAAGTGTGATAAAGTCACAATTAGGTTCAGAAGCATTTTGAGTCATATATAAATATATATATATATATTTATATACATACATACATACATACATACACACATACATATATAGTAAGTATTTTTATCCATATACCGACAACTGGTGTGTAACAGTTTTTGCTATTTATCAGAGAAATACTACATCCATTAGTCTAAGTCTGACAAATCCCTGACAGTGGTGTGTCGCTGCCCTTTGCAGTGGTTGGGTGCAGGTTTGAGATAACATTTGCAAGTTAAATGATTATAAATAGACTCTCAAAAGGTAGCAGGATTTACACGCATTATCAAATGTAATTTGGTTCAGACTTAAGACAGACATTGCTGCAGACACATAGATGTATTATGTGATCGAGTGAAGCATGTATAGAAGGAAAGCAACTTTGAGAAGTGTCTGAATGCTTTTCTGGTCAGGAGTTGGCTCCTGCTTCAAAGTTGCAGTCCTCCACAAATCCCAGAATAAACTTGTCACCACCAACTCATGGTGGCTGGTGAGGGACCCACTATATACTGTAGGTCTACTACTCTGAACACGAGCCCTCTATTCTATATCACATACAGTATCAGCTACTCTATCTACTGTACTTCCAGAGATAGAAAAGGTCAGCAAGGCCTTCGTTACTCTTGTAATCTACAATCTGTCCTTACAAGTCAAATGTGTGTAAAAAATATACAGGACAATTAGCAAGGGATGGGTGTCTCTGCTAAAGCAATATTTATAATCGGAATACGTGAGCAACTCTTCATAATTAGTGTGAGAATATTCAACAAAGAAGACCAACAAAATAAGTAGGTCTTCTTGTGTGAATACTAAAACTTCAACACACAAAGATATTTGAAAGGCAAATGAGGAGGGCAGTCTCTTCTCTGCTGCTACAAATCATGACTTGCACTTTTGAATTGTGACAAATCCTTCTGCAATGTGCTAGGGCTCCCATTATATCTGGACCAATCTATATTTGTGCCTCTTCACCAGCGACAGTCATGGCAGAAAAAGAATTATATTTTTGGGTTGTGCGTCCTTCTCATTTGTGTTCCTTGAAAGACTAAATTTGGCACAAAAGGGATTTAGTTTAACTTTATTAATATTTTGGGCCCTAATTCCAAGAAGTCATGTACTAATTATGACAAAACACAATAGATCATTCACGTCGTTACTTCATAGATGAGTCTTGACAGCCATGGATGTAAAGTTCAACTTGACAGGTTGGTGGTGAAATACAACTGAGAGGTGATAATTCAAGTTATTTGCGGAGATGTGTGCAGTCAGGATAGAGATGACCCCTCACCCCAGGTGACAGCTGTATCCCTGAAAGAGCTGACGCATGTTTTATTTTTTTGTTTTTGTTTTTTAATTGTAGACTCTCTGTAGTAAACACATTTGATCAGTTGTTATAATTTTGAATACAGGTGCAATTCAAAACCATACTGTTCAAACATTCCTGGTCTCCAGTGGATCTAGTGTGTTGTTCAGATAATTTTTGTGTAAATCCATATAATAAGTTATATAATATTTTAAGTATAATTATATAAGTACAATATGTCAATTAAATTTAAAGTCTAAACAGTCAGGATGACATACAGTATGTTGTACAACTTGGTCTTTGGGACATGTTTGCATTTTCTGGGGCTATAAATAAACTTTGTACACTAGGCTTTTGTAACATGCCGTCTAATGGCATATGATGATGGTTCCCACCCTCACTGAACCCTTACAACAACATTGGCTGTTATCACTTCAGCATCGACAGCATCAATTAGAGCTCAAGCAGAGAGAGCAAGTGGATTTTGAAATGCAAGAAGGATGGAGCTGCATGGATTAACCACTTGTGTTGCAGAGGCCTCTGGACAGTCTGGGTGTAACTGTGATGATCTAGTGGGGTCCAAAACCACCACCAGGGAGCCTCGTTTTCCCATGCACATATAGAAAGAGTCAAAATAGTTTGAGAACAGCTATAAGTAGAAATGGTTTCATGTACTAAAAACTGTACCATGAAGGAGTGTGCAAAGCCACAGACTAGCAGCAGACAAGGAGCACTGTATGTTAGGAGCTATAGCGAGCAGAGAGAGAGACAGAGAGTAAGACATGTCTTTGGCATATATCACTTTAGCTGCAAAAATAAATAACTGGTAAACAATGGGCAATTCAGAGCTGAACAAAGAATTGTTGTCTTTCTCCTTTCAGAGACATGAGGCAAGAACAATAGACAATATTCTGAAATCAATCAGGACACTGGAAACGGTTCCTGAAGTTTTGCCAACATAAAATTCTCTTGCCCCATAAATATCTTTGGAGTTATACAAGACTTGTTCAAGGCAACTGAGGAATAAAAGAAGTTGTGACACAAAACTTTGTGTAAAGGTTTGTGCAAATAGTTACAGTATATTTTAAGGAATAATTGAGCAACACAATACTTGTGCTTACATCACAAGCATAACAGTCTACTGTGTGGGTAGAGGAAGGAATGCCAGCGTTTGGCTTCTCTCTCACCATATGCATGAATCCACATGGAAAATCTATAAACTGCTGTGTGCTGGGGTAAAAATTACTACACAAAACAATTCCTTGTGTTCTCACATCCCGGAGTCACAGATTACACAGACTTCTCCTTTTCCAGAGTGGAAAGAAATGATTTCACAGATGCCCTCCTTTGCCCTACTTAATTGCCCAAAAAGACTTCTTGCATGTTATCACTCTAACAAGCTTCCCGTCACTGCGTTTCCAACCTTGCAATGGTTCGACAGCCCCTTACACTTGGACAGAAGCATGAGGGAGCCGGACTGAAACCAGAAGCAGTACTGTGACAGATTTCCTATGTCCGGCACTGCAAACAGCAAAGACAATGGAAACTTTCCCTAACTGAATACAGGATGCCAAAGAACTTATAACTGCAACGTTTTCTCATCTATCCAGCCCTCTTCTTGAAGAAGATTTCCTTCTGCATAATATTGCACAAGATGGAATATATTATTGTCATCCCCACATAAAAATGAAAGAAAACAAGTTTTGGTGGTTCATTCTGCAAAGCTGCCAGTGGCAACAAAACCTCAATGTGGTGTAAACAAGTTCCAGCAGAGAAATCTGAACAGAAAATTTGAACCAGCCCTCCACACTCTTAGTCTGTCCACTGGCAGGGTTGCCAAGTCAGCCAAATGGCAGCCAGGGATCCGAATCAGCATGCAAGAGATGTATTGCTTATGAAAGGTAGACATATTGTTGCACAAGAGAGATCCATGACATGCACAACTCCTTCAACTCAGTCACCCAGAATGAGAACACTTGATTTGTTGCCTGTAGGTGGCCACACCCTCTTTATGGCATACATGTACAACCCTCAAACAAAGCAGAGAATTGTTCACTCAATGCAGTTTGGAGTTTACAGTCACTTACCTTTTTTTGGGCTGAGCCAGAACCGATCTCCAAGTGGATCGCCACTGTCCATGCTGCTTTGATACAACATATTATAAAAAGGCCTGAGCAGCTCCACCAAAACGCAACACCTCCCTTATGTTTTCAGTCAGAACCTCACTGCGACTTGGTCATTTCACCCTTTGAAAAACCCACAGCAAGATGGGGCAAGAGAGAACAAGACAAGGAGTGGAGGGGTACATTCAGGGTAGGGAGGGTCTTTTTGAGAAAAAAAGAACAAGGAGATCTTTTCATCACTGGCCCATAAATGCAGAAACATCTACACTATAAATCTGAGGGCCCTGCCAAGCTGAACACATCCTCTCTGCTGCCCTGGATACCCCGCCTCATGTCTCATACATCCGAGAAAGTCCAAGCTTTTTTTTTGTTTTCCGGCAACACAGAGATACACACTGGACGCCTTGTTTGAGAATTCTCACAAATTACAACCGTAGAGTATGAGTGAGATGAGGGTCGTAAGAAAAGGGGAGATAAGAAGACAAGAAAACTAGATCGAGAAAGACACAAAACAAAAGGACTGCAGCCAGACGGCAAGATGCACCATCAAAGCATCCAAAAAACGCCCAAAACAAACTGCAGTTCAGTCCCTTTGCATACTTATTCTGTGGATTACAGAGAACAATTAGGTCTTTTGTAGGTCAATAAAAAGCAGTGAGTAAATCCTAGAACTGCAGTCACATACTGTACAGTAGAATGAACCCAAAGGAGAAACAGCCTAAACATGTAGAGCTCCAATGGCAAATCCATTTCAGTGTGCAAACAACCAACAGGTGCTACAATATTTGCAGAGCTGAAGTATAACAGGTAACAAGTAATGCTAATGCTAATCACATTCTGAGCAGGGTATAGTTGAACCTGATGGGAGAACAGGCACACTGCGCTTCAGGCTAACACGTAGGGTGCTAAACATATCAAGACATTTTGATTTATTTTGGGCCCTTTTACTGGAATATTAAGGATTTCAGCTGAGACACAATGATGCTTTACATGACAACATGAAATAAAGGCTGTGACATTATCATACTTCTTTTTATAAACTTTAATAATCATTTTCAATAACAGTACTCTATTTGCTGACATTTCTAAAAGAGAAAAATATAATCTATTTTTAGATTTGATGGTTGGATTGTTAAACTGCATGTGTTTTGTAGTTAGCCGAATACTGTTCATGTAATACCCTTTTCTCTATTTTCACAAAAAAGTGGTCGGATCAGTCTGTAAAAATGAAGAGAACATTCTTTGGAATATAAAACAACTAAATTATGATGATGTCACTTTGGACTCCATAATGTTTCCTACACAATTGAGCACCTCAGTCAGCATGTGAGAGATATTCAAGCATGTTTGTTATAGAACTTTAAGCCAGTGTAACAATATTTGCCATGACAGAGGAGAAATAAATTCCCAACCTATGAGGATGGTGAACTTTATGAATCATTCTTCGATTTGCAATTTGACCTTCACAAAATGGAGCCACAGTGTGGTTGGTGTCAACAGGATAAAATGGCGGTAGGGAGTGCCAGGTGTGGTTTTGCCAGCTAAAAAGGGACCAGAGCGCCACACACAGCCTGGTGAGTAGACAAGCTCATGTTAGTATGAAAGAGAGGAGGATAAAAAAAACCCAGAGAGGTAGTACTTCCCATTGTGAAAACATGCCCTCAAACAATATAAAAGTTTTTAAAAAAACAAAATAAAAAAAAAAAAACTGACTTCTGAATATTTGCTCCATGAGTCAGCGTCTGCAGGCCCCATGTGGGTGTGGCCATGCTGGACTTTGGTTGCTGTAGCAACACAGCCCACATTAGGCAAATACCATGTGCTGTCCACGGTTGAGGTCCCAAGGAACGTGGGTCTGCTGCCACTGCCGTTGTTGCCTAGGGCAACAGGCTCAAACAACAAACCTGGACACAGGATCCAGACTCTGGCCTTCCTGTCTTGCCGGGTGGATTTGAATTGTAACCTGAAGAGGGTGTGCTTTATTTTTAGACGGGCATACTGACTTTAAACCTCTGATAACTTACAAACAAAAAGCACAGGTGTCTTTGTGTGTACATGCACACACTCACACATATTGACACACAGAGAGAGAGAGAGAGAGAGACAGAGACAGAGACAGACAGAGAGAGGGAGGGAGGTGATTTATCATCATCTCTCCCATAAAACTCGTCCATCTGGATAGAATGAATCGGCCACATTCTTTTTTTCCTCAGAGCGAAAGAGAATGAGGAAAGAAATCTGACAGAATGAGCTGCTCCTTTCACAAAAGACAGACTTGCAGCAAATGTGTTCAAGTGTTTGCTGCCGAGGAAAGAAAAGGCCTATTCTCCCACAGCTTTTAATACCAGACACAGACAGCCAGTGACTCATCAGTATTATTAATCCTGCAACTTTCATGAACTGGCTGTCACTGAGTGGAACCACCCACAAGATGGCTCTTGTTAAACTCTAATATGCAGGAAAGAGTCAGAACAGCTGGAGCAGTGTGACATTTTCAGCTCAGCGGCTGCTCTGTGGAAGCACTTTTTCTGGAGCCTGAAGTTTGTGTTTATCTTAAGCACACAAAAAAAGACGGTAACTTTAACTGCAATTTCTCAAATCCTGAAAGGTGAGGACGGAGCACCACCCCCCATACGTGCAAACAAACAGGCATGGTGTCAGATTCAGGTTATTTCTAGCTCTAGATGCTGTCTTTCGCTTTATGTTCATGATACTATACACTGTGCCACATTATAGGACTTAAGCAATGCCCTGGTTGTCTGGAAGAAACAGCTCTGCAGAGGATTCCAACATATCCAACATGTAATTTCATGCAGCAATGTAAATACAAAAGAACACTGATGGACAGGAACGCATGTCTTAAAACAACACAGGGCATGATACAGAAATATTTTATATACAGAGCCTCACCCAGTGGGTGGAGAGAGATATGAGAACATAATTAACCCATACCATGTTATAATTGTGACATACATAGGGCTTTTATTAGTTTTTTTTTATTTTCTCACGGCCTTGTTTGCGAGCCGTGACAGAGTCCAAGGCATAAATGCTGGGTAATAACAGCATCATCAGCAGTTACTCCACTGCTGGAGTAATAAAACATCAGGTGATCATTGTGAGACTGTTCCAAGTGCAATTCACTGGAAGCAATAAAGGCTTGACCACTAAAAAACAGCTCCTGTTATTTCAAACAGGCTTCTCATGGACAGCATGTTCACCATCCAAGTGTCCTAACTGCTACCGGAGATGGGATTTCACTTCGCTCTGTACTTGCTCTGCATTGGCTCCACATCCTGTTTTCCACTGTGACACCTTCCATTAAACGTTGGGCTTTGAACAATGGCCAGATTCCCCTTCCCGAAGTGTAATAAAAACCAGCGAGCAGGTTCTCGCTCCAACAGTGAACAATGCAGTGGATTCATTCACAGCACATGAGTGCAGACACACACAAGTCAAGGAGAACTCCAATACGAAATCGTAGAGAGATAACAATCACTTTGCCCTTTAGGGCATGTGGCCACTGACACAGCAGCAGAGTGACTTCAGCGAGCAGTGCTCTCAGGTTACTGACAACTCTCAGAGGTGCTTAATGTTTTTGCAGTTTCTCTTCTCACGATGCAGTTCTGCAGTGCTCAAAGGTGTGGGCCTGCTTTGGCTGCTGACAAAGAAGGAAACTGTAAGAACAGTACACCCCTGTGGCAAAACTGAAGCTTGCAAGTGTCTCTTTAAGAGACGCAGGAGAGAAATTATTTATAATAAAAAAAAAAAAGGATCAAATTCTGGCCTGGCCTTTGAAAAGAAACACTAACCAGCTCAGTCACCTTGAACAATTAGCTACCTCTCTTTGTACGGCTGCCAGAGAACCCACGTGAGATGTCATTAGACCTAAGGAGAAGTAATGACTCAGCCTCAGGTGATGAAATGTGAGCCGGTGTGCAGTGAAGCCCACATGAGCACCACAGTTGACATCATCCGTACTATTCAGTGCAAATTCAAATGTTAAGAAACGACCAGATATACTTATTATACGATGCAACACTGACATCATAATCCTGGAGTAGCTACTGAGGACAACACAGTCTCTGATAAGAAATTTTAAAGCATAACGCTCCAAATGCATGGCAGACATTCACGTCCTTGTCACATGATGGCCTGTGTTGGACCAATACCGAGTATCACGTTGGCTCATCCCTGCAGAAAAACACACATTTTCTACTGTATTCACACTGACAGACCACACACACTCACAAATGCGTTCTTGACATTTTTGCTTTGCAAGTGAAGATCAGAGGAACTGAAGCATCATTGTTTGCCATGCTCATCAGTCACACCCACAAACTCGCTAAGATCAGATTGTATTTCTCCGCACATCACAATTTATTTACAGCTGATATCGTCCACATGTGCACACTTAAAAGACATCTAAGACGCTCTATAGCGGTTTAAACACACCGAGATGGGTCACTGAATAGACACGCCTTGAGCTGCTTCTGAAGTGCAGTAGTGGAGTGACCTGTTGTGTTCAGGCCAGGCTACATCTAGGTGTTACTGCTCCTTTGTGGGTTTATCAGAGTGGGTGTAAAACATTCCGGAGGGACTTCAGAAATGATGGCCTGGAAGGGCAGGTCCTGACCCCACCCCTCAGACTCTTTTCAAGACAACATAAAACCTGTCCGTGTAAAAGTTTGTCATTCAGCAAATCCATCTGTGAAGCTACAAACACGTGTGACACTTTGACTGATTGGGTTTCCAGCACAAACAAAGTCACAGAGAGTTAATCAGCCCAGTTGTGACAACCGGGAACAGAAAGGGTTCAATTCATGCAACACAAAAGCACAGAAGAAGGAGGAAGATATTCAACCACAAAAAAAAAACATCACAAATGTCATCCCATAAGTCATGATGAAGAACTAAATGCCTATTTCCTGTGTGTAATTGCATTCCCATGATCAAACAGTTGGGATTAATTAAATCAGAGTACTTATGGGCTGAGAACTTCAGATGTTCCACACCATCCTCTGACATCAAGGAAACCACAGCATAGATGAAAAGTGACTCACCTAAAAGAAGAAGAAAAAAACACAATGAAGAACAAAGTGTTAGTGTAATTAACAAAATATATTTTTTTAGAAGAACATGCAAACGGGTACAATTCATGCTGCAGTAATCATGTATAATGTTATCACTTAAACACAGAGACAAAGATGAAGCGGTCTCTCATGTGTCTTGCATTCTAAATAAATATCTGACATGTGCAAACACTTTAATTTAATGGCTGAAGTGTTCTCTCCAAATGCCAGCGCATGAGGTTTCAGTGGGTGTCTTCTGTTGAACAGAAGGGTTAACTGGCTAATAGCACCATCTACTGGACAAACTGAGAACAACTCACAACAGAAGGCAACTATGCATTCAATGTTATGCTTTTATTACAGGAGTTATGTGCAACTATAGAGCCCTATCTCGGGCCAGAGGGGGAGCATCAGAGATATGTACAGTAGTTTACAATAAATACTTCAGCAGAGTTTGAAGGTTACTTGTACTTGTGTTTTGTACGGTTTTATACACCTACTGCCTTTAATATAGCATATACTCGACTGGAAATAATGTACGGAACAGTTGAAAGTTCTAGTTTGAACACCACTAAAATGTTTATGAATAAAAAAAACAGAGATTATGATTTTATAACACTATCAAATGATCATATTTATACAATGCAGGACTTGTGATGGAGGGTACAGCATTTAACATTGTTTGCAGGTTTTGCGGCCACAAAGAACAAATCGTTCCTGATTACGTCACTGTCACATTTATCATTTTATGCAGTTATTACGTTGTAGAAAAATCTGATGCTCGACAAAGTAAACAGAATCTGATCCGAGCGTCAGGATGTGCAGAACTCCCTTCAATAGCGCCACTGTTCCAGCTGAAATTCCAGACTTCATAGTGTATCTTCTATAACGGGATCATCCCACCGTGCTCTCGACAGCTACCACCCACATTGCTGCTGCGCTTCAGTGCAGGACAGACCCCCATTGAGCACCCGTACAGTCCCCGGTGCATGTGGGCTACATATGAATACCAGTGTTTAACCCCTCCCCCCCCCAGCCCTGCTAGTGTTTCTCATGTGTAACTAACACTAGTAGTTGCCTCTAAAACAGGACACATCTATTTCAATGGTTTTCAACAGCTGACTATCACAGAGTGTTTATGGTGAACATCTGACATAATATAAGTTGTTCATGTGCTATGTGGGAATAATAACATTTTAACGGGTTGGTTTAAAGGCTTCATGGATTTATATTGCACATTCATTTATAAATGTCTGTGTCTTCTTTAAAGCTTGACGGACAGAGTAATTGGGAAAAAAAGATAAGATGAGTCAGAGTGTACAGCAGCAAAATTAAAGGATGTTATATTATAGTACATGCAGTACATTTTTAGAAAATATACAATAATCTTTCAGGTCTACTGAGATAGAATATTTTCTTCTCAATAGGCAGTTAAATGATTAATAGACTTAACATTTGGTGCAGATTAATTGTCTATTTCCCTTAATTGCTCACCCAATGTGATTATTGAGAAGAAGCATATATTCATGGATTATGACAGCATTAAAACTTGTTGAGGTGAAGTTAATGGCAGCAAATTAATGTGGAGGAAGTGACAACACAGAGCGATTTGTAAAACTATAAATATTAATGTCCTGTACAAATGTTTTATTATATCCATCATCGCGTTTCTAGGTAGCATGTGTCAATGACTAGCTGTATGTCATACACACACACAGGGAGAGAGACACTATATATTAAACTAGGAAAACAGGATGTGAGGGAAGGCATCCTGGACAGTCACACTTTTATTGGGAACATCCCATCATCATCACATTTCCTGAATGGTTTACTGCCGCATAGTGACAATAAAAATAATGTATGTCATTGACGACATGGTGTGTGTACGAAGCAGTGTTTTCATGTTTTCACCATGGAATTAAACACAGGACACAAGTTGAAGTCTTGGAAACAATCTTTGACAAATGAATCCCACTGATGTCCAGGATTCAACCGCTACTCATCCTGTAGTTTTCATCAGTGGATGGAGTTTGATTTGGACTTTAACTCCAAGAGATAAATCAGTGAGATGTGGTTGACATCTCTGGGAAAACCTTTGGTTAAGGTGGGATATAAATAAAAGGAGGTGATTGATAGATTCGCACCACACGTGTGATGAATTCTTCTCAACGATATGCTAATTGCTGTCATCAACTATAATTTATTTATATAACCACCTCAATCTGATGCTGTTTCAATTTTATTTCTTCAATATTTCATGTCATTAATTGTCACATTATACTATAAAACACACCTGCAGTAGATTCATGAACCATCGCCAGCGAACTTTAAATGCTACCTTTGAAAAAAGAAAGAAGTCGAAGAGGTGACGCCTCCACATGATATTATCCTGAGTCAGAGCATAACAACCACATAGTACATCTTTGTTTCTCTGCAGCACCCTAGTGTCACTTGAATGTGACTTAATCACGGTAAATACAGTGGACAGTCATGATTAATGGCACTGTGAGTCCTGCTGCAGCAGGGGGAAATATTTTACACAGTACAAAGCAGCTGCAAACAACACACAAGTGACCTTGATCACACAAAAATCTTATCAATGTATCCTTGAATCCAAGTCTGTGCTTTATATGTCAGATTTTCCTCAGAAATATTACTTTTATATTGACCGTAACGCCTGACCACCAACAGTTAAAATTTTCATATTTGAGTCCAAAGGAAATTTATGACACAATTGTAGATTTGCTCTCAAAATTGTTCCCGGGATATTGTATTTACATTGTCAGAGGACTGCACACTTAACCGCAAAGTAATCTAAATGTGATGCACTTCAGGAATTCCCTGGTCTGAAAAATCTTGAAAGAAAGGTTTGTTTGTTTATTGACAGTTTACGATTCTGATCTTTTTTCTTGCATAAAAATGACAGTTAATATGCAAAATATGATGAGTCATTACAACTAGGAATCATATCACAATTGCAGTGTCTGACAACAGCAAATCACAATATTATTTTTTGACCAAATGTGAGGCTCTGTGCATGGGCCACTGAAATGTATAAAGATGATCAACGTGTCCAAGTGAACTTTTGTACGAGATGTTCTTGAGATATTACATTGACAATAATGAGACAGATGGACTCGGAAACAAAATGCCTCCAGTCACAGCTCTAGACATAAAAAATGCACACTGTTTTACTGACATTCCTGCTTTACACACACTTAACAGGCCCTCTGGGGTCCGTGTCCTGAGTTTACCTCTGCAACTGACTGTTTGGCTGCCAACTAGGGGTAGTGAGAGGAACCTGCTTCTGTTAAATAGCAGCAACATCCAAACACACATTTTAAAAACATGGGCAGCACACACACACACACACACACAAAGTGCGGCACTTCTCACTCTGTAGGAGGTCTTCCTTGAATCGTGCCACAGCCTGATGGAAGCTCAGTGGGGACTTTTCACTCTTTAATCCCAGAAAAGTATAAATTAAGAGGAAAAAATAAAGAGAAGAGACAAATCTCTCCCTTTGTGGGCTTTGGATTGAGAGTCACCAGCATGGCAGCGGAGCATGGGGAGTATAATATACTGCACAGGCTGCTGAAACAAGGACATAAAGTGGCAAATTAGGAAGCTGAAAGTGACAAGGAGGTGGTAAATCTGCACAGGACCAGGTGGCCACAGTCAGGATTCATTTACTCCTCAGTTACACCTCTGAAGATTTAATTCATCTTTATGAGACCAGAGGTTATGGCTGGACCTTCTGTGGCTGTACAAACAATATGTGGCCGTACATCATATGAGTAGTTAAAGTAGGTCTGTGTGGTTTCGTCTCAGCCAAAAAGGGTGTCATGATAAAAATGTTCAAATCAATCAATAATTACAAATTATGGTGACAAAATAAACAAAATAAAGCAAGTGAAGCCACGCGTTTAAAAACCACAAGACATATCAAAATATAACGTTTGATATGTGCTACTGAAGAAAAATCAAACGTGATAATCATTGTTATTCATTCTAGTTTACTGTTACTGTTGCTCTAAATGTATTTCTGGGGGCTTGTGCTGCCACCAGCATTTCATAGACAACACTGGACTCAGATGTGAAGCAATGAAAAGGCCCTGACTCTCAACATGCACATTGACATCATGTTATTTGAAATTTTGCAGTGTAAGCATATACTAAGGCTGCAATTGTTTGTGTGAAAATAATGCACCCATGTGTAAAGTATACTTATGTAAAGTATTACACAAGGCGATTTATAACTGAAGATTGGTTTAAAATGCAAGACTGGAGATGGGGTCTTTTGCAAGGATGATGGAGGACAACTCGTGTTTTATATACACACCCACACACACACACACACACACACATACATACAACCAGCCAGCAAGCTAGAACATATCCCTCCAAGCAATACTATCTGACGTCCGAGAGCACGTTTTTTTGTGGAAAAGCTTGTGAACTAATGCATTCAGCAGTGATACCATAGACTGAGTTACATCACCTCTCCTTGAAAAGAATAAAGCAAACTCTAGACAATAGAGAAATAACATGTTCTAAGGGTTGGTATGAGGACAACAAACCTATAGTCGCTTCCATTCATTTACACACACACACTCATTACCAGCTTTAAAATGTGTGTTCCTTACAAGCCCAGACAAGAAGAGCAAATAGGCTACACAATCTGAGTGACACACTGATCCAAACCCATTATACAACCCCTGTTGAGAAACGTTCTTCTTTCCAAGTGTTTATAGATGTCTCACATTGTATAATGTTTGGATAATATAAAAACAACTGATACCTTGACAATGTTTTTTGATTGAATCGTACAAGTATCCATTGCTAATTGATTGTTTTAGTCTTCTCTTGGCTCATCAATCTCCAAAAAGGTGAGTCTGTAATCCTATCTGGGGGAAGTCCTCTTTGAGCAAAGCTTTCCCATGCATCCCCTCAGGCTGTAGACATATTCGGCTTTACAGTAATCTATTCATTATAGTTGCACAATGTCATAGCTGCTGGATAACTCAACACAAATTCCAATACACACTCTGCTTAATTTATGCCGACAAAGTGACATTACTACGACGTGACTGGTGCAGGTAAACGCTGATGTCGGAGATGCTTCGCCATAAACTGGTTAAAAAGTCTGGTTCTGTACTGATACTGATGTCTGCAACAAGTTAATAACAGCCAACAAAAGCCAAACTGTTCTTCAGAGATTTTCCACACACCCCACGCACAATGCATATACCGGTATCACAGAAGCCTTTTTTTGCCCTGAATCAGTGGAAAATCTATCTGTGTAATAAAGTTTTATTATGCTGATTCATATACTGCATAAAGGACAGAATCTGTTCCATAATAAAGCACCACATTGATGCAAAAATCCTGTAAATCCAGTGTCACCACATAAAACAATCCTCTGACCGTTACATGTGACGTTACGGTACCTACAAATGTTCCGAGTGATCAAAAAAGTTAAAAAGAGATAACTATCCTTCAATGTGGTGGCAAAATCAGGACAAATTTAGTCTTAGAGGCAGCTGCTGATTCCGACAGAGAGACAGACAGACACCTGCAGTGTGTTTGCTGCTGTGTTACAGTGCGACCCATGTGCAGTCCCTCCCTCAACAATGTCCTCTCCGCCTGCTCTCCACCTGTATCACTTTACCTTGGCTCCACTACCTTCCTCCTGTCTCTCTCTCTCTCTCTCCTGTTTCAGTGGCACTTCAGCGTCCTACCTTTGGTCGAATAGTAGTACTCCATGGTGAAAGTCTGCAGCAGTGTCTGAGAGTCCAACAAGCGTCACTAATTCCCTCTTTCTCCTTTTAGATCTCAGTGTGTCTCGCCGGATCTTTGACTTTCTCTGTGTTCTTTCTCCGCTCTCGCTTTCAAACACGTCACACAGCGTAGATCAACAGAAAGGGAGCCCCCCCTCCTTCACAGGTCAGAGCCGCCCTGCATACTAACACCTCTGTTACTCAGTGTGTGTGTGTGTGTGTGTGTGTGTGCGCGCTGACATTGAAGTGTTTGCAAAAGAGCTAAAATTTCAGAGCAACAACAAAGGCAAACAAGGGCGTCAAGTTAAAGGGCACAAAGAACATGAGTGAAAGGATAAAAAATCTGGCACAAGTATGTTTCAAAATAATTGCAGTATTCGTGAGGTTAAATGTAAGGGTTTTCAAGTATTTGGTCAGGGGAAGTAATGTAAAAGTCTCTTGCTGTGCAGATTATGCAGAGGAAAAAAAAGAAGGCTGCGTCTGAAAGTGACAGCAGTCTTTTTGTGATAAAAGAGACAACAAGACCACAGAGTCACAAAGAGGCTGCAGCATTCAAACGCACTGGAACTGAGCCACGCACTGAAGACTGAGTGAGTCTTTGTGTGGATATATATTGTGTGGAAATAGAGGAGGAGGACGTGTGTGCGTGTGTTGTGTAATATACTATAAAGTGAGGGTGTGTACGTCTGTCAATGTTTTATACGAGTGTGCAATTGCTGATCATGTCATCTAACTATGCTAAAATCATGTTTGTTATATTGAATCTGGTGCTTGTGGATGCACAAACATTTCCAAACGTTTAACATTTACATTTAAGCATTTAGCAGACACTTTTATCCAAAGCGACTTACAAAAGAGGAATAAGTTACATAGAAGAAGTCTTGGAAAGAAATCCATCAGATAGGAACAGTGGAGTGACAGAGGGTGAGAGTGCAGAAGTGGATCCAAGTGCAGAAGGAGATTGTGCAGGGGAACACTAGCTGTTTAACACTTACAATGATTTATATCCAACATGGAGTTTAAATAGACCCGTCATACAAGTGTCTAACTGAAAGTGCTCCATGCAAAGGTTTAATGATTAACACATTAACACTTAAATTACACCGCACATATTAACCCAACCTGAAGATATCAAGTGGACCCCGGGGAGGTGACTCGCATTAGGCCTGAGGATAAAGCTTCAGTTACAAGTGGCTGCCACTTAAAATGATAACCTATAAGTCCTACAACAATGACACTTTCTTTTTATCTTTTCAGCTACTTTGTGAAAATATTTTCACAGGGGATACATCGCCGTGTCATATTTGATATATATGTATATTATTCAATTCAAATGATTTCAACTATTGCTTCCTATGTCCTTAGATGATTCAGTATTCGGTATATCTGCCGAATATAGCGCTGCATTGTAACACATGTATTAGGTGCTTTAATGTTCCTCAAGAGCCTTTGCTTTTTATCACTTCCTGACAAACCTGCTAATCATTGATCATCCCTCCCTTTCTCAACTGTTTAACCTTTAACTCAACTTTCTTCCAATTCATCGCACTACTCCCCGTTCAGTTATAACCTGCATACTACAGTACATTTCTCAATACAACTTCATAGTATAACCCAACAAAACATTATTAAAATAGGATTCATTCAAGGATTACATGAAGACATGTAAGAAATTGTTTTGTAATACTGATAAGAATCTAACAGCATTGTTAATACTCAAAGTCTATGTTAGAAATGCATCCATTTAGCTGCAATTAATGCATGCATGCACCAACTATTTATACAACCTAAAAAAAGTCATGAGGAGAGCTGAAGCCAATCCCAGGTTACACCATGCTAAAGGCAGGGCACACATGGACAAGTCATCAGTGTAGCACAAGGGCAACACACAGAGTCAAACAACCACGCACACCCACACAGAAAGGCATAGAAATCTTGTTGTGGGGGTACAATGATGACCACCAAAACACCTAAAACTCATAAAAACAACTGTCCACACCATCAAGTTTATATTTTTTTATTTTTAAGTGCTGGACAGGTTCAGGACCCAAAGCCACAAGCTCGCAGATTTTCACCTTTGGTCTGTTCACATTTTCCACAAGGGAGACACACTTAAGTCATGTCACAGATGCTGAGCTGTGGCTCACCCGTACTATAATGTGTAAGGTATTTCCCCATGGGCGTCCCCATCACCAAAATAGCTCAACAGAGAGGGGAAACTACCGATGATGCATTTCCCAGTAGGGACATAAGGATAATTATGTCGCAGGAATGTCCTGAATTGTGTACACACTGCTTAAGGCACGGGTGTGGGACGAGATGCGTGAGGAGTCTGTGACAAAGAAAGCTGATGTGTCGAGTTACTTAAGTGAGGATGATAAAAGTTTTGGACAAATTGTCAAAATGTGTAGTTTCTTGTCAGAGAAGGTAGAGACTACAAATTATGGATTAAGTGGTGATGAACCACAGCTGTAACAATGCTGACGGATAATAAACAGCCAAGTCATTTCTTCTAACTCCCACATAGTTGAATACGAGAAAATGCGTTTGGAGAAAAAAATGCAAAGGCCATTCCACAAGTCAACAATAACAAGTGTCCCGTCTCACAGACCACACAGTCGCTGTTTTTCTAGCTCCTACTCGAACATTAAAATCATCCAAGGTCAGATTGTTAAGTAGGTGATAGTCCAGCCTAATATTTGATGGGACCGCAGGTGGTGAAATATGGACAAGAAATTATTTACTTTCAGGGAAAAAGAACAAATATGATTGTAGTCATAAAACAAGGGGTCCATTTTACAGTCTTTGTTTAGTTCTATGAAGTTAATTTGATTTTAGTGTTTAAATTCTAAGTTGTTGTAATTCATTTACTTTTATAATAAAATTATACAGCACTATTAAAACATTGTTCATGAATATTGTACATTTGAGCAATAATATCACCAGTAATACGGTAAAACAGAGTGTCCTGCTGAAGGATACCGGCAGCTCAAGCAATTTTTACTTTTTTTTCTTTGTCAAAAAGACGCGGAAGTATTTCACATCATGATTCGAGATCAGTTTACATTCCAGCTGTCTAAAATTATCCACAAGAGCCGCCATTATGTCAGACGGTCAACAGAGGAAGCTCATTATTCAGCTTGGCATTCCTGGATTACCAATCAGGCAGAATGTATGAGTCATTTGTATTTACTTTGAGCGGTTTGTTGATAATGTATCCTTTCGACAAAAAAATCCAAACAAAAACTCAAGACAGATAAGTGACTGCTTCTGAGCACTGGTCAATGAGTCACTTCCCATCTGGGATAACATCTAGTTCAAGAAGCTGCTGTTTCGTGTTCAGTCTCTGTGACCAGACGACCCATGGGATAATATACCACAGGTTAGATTCTCCCATGCAAATGCTTTTATGACTCATCCACACACGGGGAGTTTGAGGGGAACTGCTGCAGATCGTTCCTTTAAGTTCAGAGTCCACAAGCAGCAGTTCTTTGTCAAACTGCAAAAAAAATCATAAACTGTCCTCCCAAAAGTTCTATCATGTTCCCTTGTAAACATCAGACCTGAGTCTCATCTCACTCCTCTGACACGTAAGCTTTTGTCCAACAGTTTGTTTCCTTTTTAGGCTTAGTTAGTAGTTTTGGCAGCTGGCTGCTCTCTGACCAGAGATGCATTCATTTGAATTTTATCCAAGCTACAACAAGTCGACATATCTCATCCAAATGAGTATGGCACAGCACTGCGGCACAGTTTTTATGTTCCATGTTTCAACATTCTCCATGAAGGAGAGTTCAACTCCCTCCTGCGTTTCTTTCCTTCCTGTCATTGTGCTCCCCATTTCTTGACCTCTTTCAGAAGGATTCAGGACATTAAAATGGATCCAATGGATATAACATGTAAAACAAAATGTCAGTTAATGATTATGAAGTACAATGTTAACTAAGTTCACCGTTTAGCAGGGGTGGGAATCACATGGTACCTCACCATACGATACACAGTCCACGATGCCAATGATATCACAATACAACGATTCTGTAATGACCATATTGCGAGACAATAATATATCGATACATCAGGATATCTCTCAGTTTAACAGTGTTAAAAGTTAAAAGTGCACAATTTCTCTATTTATTTACAACATAGAGAACAAAGTGTATAAAGTCTATGTATTGAATGTAGATTGGGCATCTTTTAACGTAGCTTTCTCCACCATAAACTCCCTCTTCTTCGGCCAGGTAACTTCCGCCCAAGTTTCCATTCATTTATTTGAGCAGAGCCGCCACGAGAAGACATGAAGTAGCGACGCCCGGCGAGTGAAACTGGCAGGGACTTTTTACTTTAGAGCGCCATCATTTATGAATTCAAATATTGATATTTGCCCTGGCATCACCAGTCTTTGATTAGTCTTTGTTTTTGCTATTAATGACAAATGCTGTAGCAAAAGCGTCTCTGAAATCGTTGTTGTCGTCTGACAAGTCTAAAAATACTGTGGGTTTACTGTTTATTTTGTCTCATATTTTATAACCTATTGGTTACCAGCCAGAGAGATATGGTTTACCTCCCCAAAGCTCCAAATACTATAGAGAAAACAGAAATCTGGCAGTAGAAACTGTTGGGAACTCTAAGCATGATATGCCACAGACCAATATGTGGAAGCCCGTTTAATTAGGCCCTCATCATGAATCTGGAGAAGTCATATGACAGCATTTTTAATTTTTAATTATTTTTTCACCTATGGGATCATTATGGGTATAGCTCCAGCCATGGTGAACAGAACTCAGTGATTACACACATCCACAGAGTTTTAGCATTCACATGACAAGCTGCAATTACTAAAAGCACCCAAACATACAACTACACAAGTCGGCGTGTTCACGTCCGATAAAGGAAAAGAAGAATTCCATAACCTCCTCTCTCATGTAACAACAAACTGGCCTCAGAACTGCAAAGTACCACACTGGCAAGTAAACACACTGAGCATGTAGTACCTCTCACTCTGCTGTAAAATGAGTGATGCATTCAGGAACCAAACAGTGGCGTCTCCTCATGTCTGGCAGCAAACACAGGCCTCAAACTGTCCTGAATGCAAAAAAACGTGTTCCCCTGTAATCAGCAAACTGGAGATAATAGAACCAGCCAGTGCATTACTGGCACTGCTCATTGTTCACATGAATGCACCATGATGCCAACACAGCAAGTGGAAATTCAAAGAGAGCTAATTTCACGCAGAAATGTAAACGTCAACACAAGAAGACACAACTACGAAATATAATATCCACTCATAACACCTGTGTTCATAACATTTTATTATTCTTTTTTTGTGGTTTGAATATGACATTAAAAGACCTCATCACTGTCGGGATAGTGTGACAAACCCAGAAGAACAAAGACGTTTCCATGTCGTCTCTCACATGTTTGAGGTAAACAGCCAGGCTGGAAAACATTCAAATGTGCATGACACTCACTCATTACACAATAACCTGGAAGCCCCCGTGCCATACCCTCTATTTAACGTGCCTCACTCCAGACATGACAAATAGTACAGTGTTGTCACCTTCGCCCTTTGATTCTCTTGGTCAGGAAACAGTGGTGCAGTAAAGTATGACAGAAGGAAACAGAGTGCACGTAAGCTGCTCTTCAGGTCGGAAATGGCGATAGAGGGGCTGGAATCCTTTGGCCGGTGGCACAGAAACAGGGGAAATGAAGGCAGGAAGACAGGCATAGTGTCTACCACAGCACCTACAAACAGGTCAGGGAATTCCCTGTTCCTCTGATTAGGGAGGGATGTTGTGTATATACACTGTGTGTGACTGACAGTCTGGCAATGCAAAGGACAGGAAAGGCCATGCCTGAAAGCAAAAATAATGACGTTTCACAATCATAAAAGAAATCCTGAAATCTGTCATCATCTATTGCAGTAGAGACACATTTGCAGTCCCAGCAACATTTCCTCCATAGCAAAAGTTATTTCATTCTGACAATAGCGAGGAAACTGCACACACACACACAGACACACACACACACACGGACCACACCCTGTTCCTCCCATCACAGTGTCAAAGATGACCTGAAGGGCCCTCAAGCTTTTTGACTTGGTCCTAAACGATGAGGTAATATTTGTAGTCACTGAGATATGTGTTGCAGGAACAAACAGGATAGTTGACGGTATTAATGGAACTTTCTTTAGTGTGTCATTGGCAAGAATTTGTTTCTGTTTGTTGAAATACATAAAACGGGAATCTTTCTGTTAATTTATAAAACCCTTTTTTGGTAAAACACCATCTTATCTTTGCTCATTACTCAATATCCACAGCATCAGTCGTGCTCTGATTCGGGCAGCCTTATTAATTTCTCATCCTCAAAGCCCGCACTTCGTTTGGTCGCTCATCTTTCAGTTTTCTGCTGCATATGAATCATCTACAACAGGCAAAATTTCATATATTCCACTCGCTTCTTTTAAAAATTTGTTTTGTTGTTGTTGTATCCCTTTTTGTCATTTGTCTGCCCTGTTTCTATCCGGCCTCTTGGCCAGCTCGTTATTGTAAATGAGAATTGGTTCTCAGTTGAGTTACCTGGTTAAATAAAGGTAAAATAAATAAATAAATAAATAATCTAAAAATGATTTCATTTCTAGCTTTGGATATATATATATATAAATAAGTTATAAATATAGGTTTAAATTTAAACGTAGTCCTGTTTAGTGATAGATGGTACGCTGTGTGATGTAGGATGTCGTAGGATGCTACAGCACATCTCCAAATGTGCACAGCAGTTGTCTGTGGATATATGTGACAGAGAAATGCCCCTGGGGAAGATCTCCCCTGAGGAAGAGCAACTGATACAGAAATCATTAGATGATGAGATACAGGCAGCTAATAAGAGAGACACAGTGACAATCTAACAGGCCTTGCACATGTAATATGTGCACTGACGCACACTGCTAGAAGCATGTCATACAGTATTATGTCGCTAAAATCCTGAAACTTCAATTCAAGGGATCTGATGAATGAGTGTGTCCCCACACTGAAGTTCCTCGTAGGCCTCGTCTAACGTTTGCACTGTGGTGAGATCCAATATATAGTTTCCTTTTAGTGTGACTGTGTGAAGAATCACATGCACCAGGAAAAACCAAAGTGTCAGACACTTGATTTTGATGTCGTCATCTTTGGCATTGTGATGTGAAATACTGTCCAGCATCTCCCACTATATGCTCATTTTTTAACCCTGGGATTCAAAATCATGCATGAGCACACTCCCCAAGAAAAAAAGAAACTGGCCGGCATCTTTGTGTTAAGTTAGCAGGGTGATCAATAAAATCTATATGACCACCACTTTGCCCTAAACCATTATTCTACCCTGACAGCCACTGCCACCACATCCTTAATGGTGGGGGAGTGGCATCATGGTACCATCAGATCACTATTTGTCTTTCCTTGGTCCTTTTAGGGGTCTTATTTGTTAGTCTAGTTTGATTAATTGATGGATGATTATTGTTGTTATTAATTAATCAAATTAGTAGAACCTACAGTGGCTTAACCAAATGTTCTGTGTTTGATCAACAGTGCTAACAAAAAGCAAATTTTTGTTTGAAAAATTAAATATGTATCCTGCAGTTTTTTATCAATTATACATGATCAGAGGAGGATTGTTCTGTGTGAGCAGCCTTTCTTAGGGTGTAATCCTGGCAAACTGTACGGTATGTCTGGGTTAAAAGCTGTCAAAGAAACATGACAACTCATACCAGTTACACCTATCAGCTGTGTTTATAATAAACTCTTTTGACCTCTGTGGTCATCGCATTCTTCCTTCTCATTACTATCAGTATAACTGGAGGAACATGTGTGCATAAGTTGTTCTAAGAGGTCAAAGCTGACGGGTCATACGCTGAAACGACTGCAGAAGACAGACAGATGATTGAAAACAGAACAACTAATGCAAAAACTTAATGATGTAAACATGTCTCCTATTCCCTGTTTTATGTGATCATGAATGGAATTTGATGACACACAGTTACAGGTAAGTCAAGGTAGAGCTGCCCATGCATTATGTGCTATACCACATCTGACTTTAGCTGAGATGACACGATGTGAAACTTTGCATGGAGTGTTTGCATGGCAAATGTGAGATCAGCGCATACATCAGTGAACCATCATGCTATTCAGTCCCAGTCAGTATTTGTCTC
The DNA here is from genome assembly GCF_958295425.1 of Solea solea. Classification (NCBI taxonomy): domain Eukaryota; kingdom Metazoa; phylum Chordata; class Actinopteri; order Pleuronectiformes; family Soleidae; genus Solea; species Solea solea. The sequence goes on from NC_081146.1 coordinate 17,112,001, forward strand.
TTTGTACAAAACGAATGAGTGATGGGGTTTCTTCTAACAACCTCACACAGGTAGGAGAGAGAAGTCCAGCACAAAGGTGAGAGGAGCTTCTTCTCTGCTTCTATCCATAATTACATTTAACTTAAAAGTTACTTTTCATTTGGATCAATAATCCAGAGGCAGAATTCAAAGTGTAGACTCTGAGCTGGGGAGGTTGTGAGCTTCTGCTGCTTCTCAAACAATACTAGAGTGAGACACCCCTTCCCGTCTGCCTTTCCACAGAGACACAACAACACAATAACCTGCCCCACCCCCTTCATTCTTTACTGTCCGGCCACTTCATTTCATGTGAATTCCACATCATGCACAGTCAAAAAGACAAAAAAATCAGAATGAAGAAATACCTTTCAGAGATGCTATCTCATTTTGAATAGACCTGCATTTGTCCATTGTGACTTTCTGGCCTCCGTGTTGCTGTAAATATTGATGAGGATTGAAAACTTTCCTTTTTCTCTTTGGCACAAGTGATGAAAGACCTAATTCTGAGTAGATTCCTCTGTATGATGTGTTTTAAAGAATTAAAGTCTGCTCCATCTCTCTCTGGTCACTTTCCTTATGCCCCTGCTACTGTAAGTCCTCTGACCAGAATGCTTCACTGTTTTGGTTCCTGTGACACACCATGTGCACACACACACACAAACCTACTTCCTGTCAATCAGTTGCACGCACACACACACACACACACAAACATTTTGTATGTAGGAATCTACTCTCTCCTCCCTTGGCCCCTCCTCTTCTTCCGCTACCGCCTTTCTCAGTCAGTCACTGCACCTTTACCTTAGCCAATCACAGTTAAACAGCTGCTAGAAACCAGCCCTTCAGGATAAAGAGTGGATTAGCTATCAATCATTCCACTTCCACTCAATCATGATGGGCAAGACATCAGGAATGAATTTGTGGAGGATACAGATAAACAGGAAGCAGAGAATGGAAGAAAGTTATATTGATTTGTTGAGCGTGTGTGTGTGTGTGTGTGTGTTCAAGCAGCGCACGCCCTGCTTTTACTCCCAGGTTGAACCTCCTACTCACGCATTCTGACCACAAACAACTCTCCTGCTTTCTCTCCAATTTCTAACCAAACTAGCCAAGTAATAATAATATCATTTATCAGTTGTGAACATATTACCACAAAAAGATTTATTTTATCACAACAGTCACTCTGATAAAGCAATGCATTCAGCTTTTATGACAAAATACCCACAAGTGACAATTGCTGTCAATGTTGGTAGCCTTATAGAGAACTGTAAAGAACTGTTTTCCCAAAAACATCATTTTTTCTAATGATGTCACAAAGTTTTCATTGTTATGGTTCAATAAGGTTTAGGCCCCAAATGATTTGTTTAGGTTCAAGGAAATATTATGGCTTGGATTGAAATACATAATTAGCTGCAATAACTAGCTGCCGGCCACATGGGGGCAGCAGAAACGGACCGTACACACCATTGGTATTTTTTTAAATCAGTTTTTATGACAAATGTTTTCGGGGGGAAGTGTTAATTTAAACATCCATCAGAGAGAGGGCAATGTTTCAAATCACACTGCGGCCTGCGTCGTGAATGTAATCAAGTCTAATGACAGCTCTTGTTCTGCTTTGGTCTCCACCTACTACTCCAGAGGAAATACAGTACAGTACCTGGCTCTGTGGCTGCTAAATGCTCCACAATGTTCGCTCATGTGGCTCAAACACAAATCTAATACAGCTATTAGACTCCTCATATTATGTTATTAAATGTATGTAGTTCAGCGATTCAAAAAATTATGCTTTGTGTGACTATTCTCAGAAAACCAATGCTTCCTTTGTACCAAGTGTCAAAGCCCTGCCAGTTCATTGATGCACAGGCTGCAGTCAAAGCCACAGAAAATTGATTAAACTGTACCAAATCAAAATCTACCAGACCACGTGATGGTAAATCAATGCATCAAGTAATATTGTTTATTTTTTTATTTAATGCCTGCATGGCTTTTTGTCCATAAGAGAAGATGTCGGAAGGAAACAACTGATGCTTTTTTTGGTGGCAGGAAAAAGGGGAATTCAATCATGTGTACTGTGTGTAAGAGAGACACAGAGAGAGTGCTTTTATAAGAGTGCACAGCTTTTGGAAGTAGCTGTAGCAGTCATATCTGAGATGTTTCAATATGTTTGGCTTTCTGGACCGGTGCCCATCGCCGTCTTTCTATGGCCGACTCTCGTCACTGTGGCATGTGAGCCAGATAATAGAGTAAAAGAGGTCTAAAACAAAACGTTAGGAACCATGAAGAGTACAAGCACTTTCTACACTGAACTGTGTCAGTAAGTAAAGACAACACCAATGAACAAACTCTGCTTTTTACACATTAAGATTTCAGTTGTTCATCACAACCACAGGAAACCACCAGTGGACAGCGACACCTGGCTTTTAAAAGCAATGTTGAAAGAACAAACTAGGAGATTTAAAAGGTACAAAACCTTTGAAACAGCACTGAACGTGACACCACACACTTCAAACCATGCATTAGAACAACAAAAGGACTAAACACAACGTTTGACAATGAAGTAAACTCAGGTATTTGATTTAGTGGCATCTAGAGGCATCATATTGCAATAAAACACATAGTGGTACAACACAGTAGAGCTGAAACGATTAATCGATTAATCGATTCTGAATCGATTACTAAATTAATCGGCAACTATTTTGATAATGTTCATGATTAAAACAAGATTTCCAATTGTTTAAGCTTCTTAAATGTGAATATTTTCTTCATTTCTTTGCTCTGGATAACAAAGAAATCATTAAAAGTCAATCATTTTGGTTTGTGGACAAAACACGACATTTGAGAACATCATCATTTCCAGGTTTGACAAACACCGTTCAACATTTTTTAAGGTTTTCTGACATTCTGAACACCAAGCGATTAATCGAGAAAATAATCGACAGATTAATCGATTATGAAAATAATCGTTAGTTGCAGCTCTACAACACAGCATACTCTAAACTCTTTTTCCTAATTTAAAATGGATGTGGTAACATGGAAAAGCACACAATAATATATTGTATGGTTTTCTTAAGTCCTTACTTAACTTTTACCCTTTGCCTGACATTTGGAATGTGCAGACGCTTTTCCTCTCGTGTCCATTTCAAATGTTTAACGGAGATGTAAAACAAACGGCAGACCCGCAGCTGTTCATATGGTTACATACGGCAACAAACACAGCTTACAATGTCAAACACTAACTCTTCAGCTGTTCAAGGTTACGGGGATGGGACCTTCAGCCACCAGCAGCATTTCATATCTAGGTATCCGGAGGAATGAGAGTTATGGGCAGGGCTTTTGTCGTGCCACTCCAACCCGAGCCTCGGTGCAGTTTGCAAGTCCAGCACAGACTTAATAGCAGGATTCTGCCAATCTACACAGGAGTCTGATAGCGGCCAGGCGGACTGTAAATTGCTGAGATGTCTTTGTTAAAGGCCTGCTGAGGGGATCTTCTCTTAAACTCCCACTGACAGTCAAAGTTACTGTTCACTGCATCGCTGATGGGTTTATCACTGCAGCTAGATTAGGCCTCTTGCATGATTCCTGCCTGTCCATCACTACACTGCCTCTGTCAGCTGTATCAGTGTGTGTGTGTGCAGTCTAAGAATTCAGTAGGCATTAAAGTATTTTTATATGTGGACACTTTTTTTGCTAATAAGTAAAACAATTCAATACTTAGGGTTTTTTTTTTTCATTGTTACATCACAGTATGTATTCTAACCCTATTTTCTGATGTTTTATAGCCTTGCCAGTTCTCAGCTCAGTTGCACGCAAACCCCTCAGATTGGTCGCCCTGATGCAGCAACCAGACAAAACATTCCACCTGTCTGAGGTCATCCAGACACTCAAATCTCCAGCCCAATGTACTAGCTTAGAGGCCGAAAGCAGCAGTCAGCAGAAGAGAAGCCTCCCCACTGTGTGAGCCAGTGATGAGCCAGTGAACTGAATACAGCAGATCGCTGCATGTGAATCCAGAAAGTGGTGTTGTGAAAGAATTACATCAGATTGAAAAAAATAAAATGGTGTCTGTTTTCTTCACTGGGTGACCTCTGCTGTATATGAGGCATCATGGACTTTTTGGAAGGGTGGGGTGTTTGTGTTTAATAAACTTTAACACGACTAATCTTTAGAAAACAATATTCATGTGTAGGATGGATAGGAGTGTGGGTACTGTATGGATCAATGAGCAAACAAACCTGATGGCGCAAAGGATAATAAATGTTATTTGCCTTGTCTACTCAAAGCATTTTACACAGTCTATTGTTCATAAATTTTTTTCTATATCATTCACAAAACACCATTTCCATCATATTTACATAGTGCCTAAGGTAACTTTAGTGCATGTACTGCAGGAGCCAGGATTGCACAACAGGCCTTCTGGTAAGTAGACCCACCTTTTTTTATCCTTCATGACAGAAGCCCAGGGAGAAAGTTAATATTTCTAAATGCCCAGCATTAGATGTGGATACTAGCTAAATAAAATTGAACATGTGGCTGACAATAAATAAAATAGTATGCTTTTCTGTTACAGATCTTGGGTTCAACATCATGAACCCTGCTTTTCAATTTGGGGAATCCACAAACATCAGCTTGCTTTTACTTAAACACCATGATCGTTTTTCTGCCATGTTTTACAGCCCCATGTGTTGTGTGTGTACAAAGCTGAAAAACAATGTGTAGGAGAAGAGATTTTTTTGTTGACAGGCAAAGATCTAGCAGCTGTTATGACCTCCCTGCTGATTCCCCTGCCGTTCTTATACACATAAAACTGGTGAGGAATTCTGGGAGTTAAGGCAGAAGAGAAAGGAATGACCCATGCGGGTTTCCTCCTACACGCTCCACCCTTCAGGACCTAAAAGCCGGACCCACGGGAGCTCTAAACTTGTGTGAGATCGCTCCTTGAAAAGAGCCTCCTGTTTTGGATAAATTACAACAGTAGAGGCGGACACTGGGAAGTTCTGCTCTAACTCACATCCTATTTTCAGAGTCAAGAAAAAGAAGGTGTGTGATTAAAGTGAAAAACTTTCCGCAGTGGACAGGGAGTAAAATGGGGGCCCAAAGGTCCGCCGCCTCCTCTCTGACGCACTGGCTTTTACTTGAAGCGGATCCAAGACCATCACGAAAGGGATGCCGTCATTTCAGCTTTATTTAGACTCAACTATCAGCTACTGAGAAAGAAGAGACTGGTCCATGGCTTCATTAAAAAATGATCTAAGATCCTCATGCTCACCACAAGCATGTTTAATATGAAATGGAACCTCAATCTAATCATCTTTTTCAGCTACTGTCCCTGAGGTCCAGCACATCAGCTTGAAGCTTTTCATATATTAGGGATTTCAATAAAAGTAAATTATTCTGTTTACTTTTTAATTTGCTTTGTTTTATAAGGGTTGCTGTTATGAGGGCAGTGATCCACTAGGGGCTATACTTAGCAATGGAGTTGAAAAAAGTTGACAGGAAACTACATGTTGTGATACTACATATCAGACCCAGAGAAGCCAAGAAAGAGCTGCATGTTTATTAATCTCCATTTCAAATAGAAGAAAAATTTAAGATGTCAGTCTGCATATATTATTAACGAACAGAGCATGGTTTACTTCATCAGATATTCACTAAACACATTGTGTTCCTACAGGGAGCAGTTGAAATCCCCCGGGAGCTGTGAGCTGGATGCTTACATAAGGCTGGAAACAGTGTGTGTGCCATGCATAGCCTCCACTGAGCCTTATGAGAAAGTAAATTGAGCTTTTGATATAAAATTATATTATATTATATTATATTATAAAAGTTCTTCCCAATGAGTACTCATTTGTAACTTCCTTTACGTACCATCCTTTTTTATATGATTCCTGAGGTAAATGTCAAAGTGAATCAAAGTGGAACTTCTGGCTTGAAAATTGTCATTCATTTGTTATGTTAAAAATAATTTAGTTCTATAAAAACAAAGCTCTATCTCTATGTTTGTATATTAATATGTTTTATTTGTAAATGATGGCAATATCACCTCTTACGCTGACTAAGAATAACCCTCTCAGAAGGAAATCAAAATATTGAAATGAATTATACGTTATTGTTAGAGTAGTGCACTAATTATTTATACGGTAACTGTCTCAACTGTATTGTCAGTGATAGTTTGAATAGAACTTTCAATGTACCAATGAAATGGCAGAGACAGTTTTGGAGTCCAAGATAACAGCTGTTGAGCAGGAGTCTGTGACAGAAGGCATCTACTGTAATTGTCTCATCTAACAAACCACTATTGAGAGAAAAACCAACCACAGCACCTGATTAATGCTAAGAGCAAGAAAGTAACGCACCATTCCTCTCCATTTCACTTTCGCTTCCTCTTAATTTCTGCTTTCAATCTCTGACCTGTCTCAGTTTCACTGTAGCACTCCATCTCTCACTTTCCAATCACATCTCTCTCCCACACTTTCTGAATGCCTCATCATCTTTTTCTGTCTATGCGTGACAGGGAGTTTCTCCTGGAAGCGCCACACTGGCTACTGCCCACAAGTCTCTGCTCTCAGTATAGTCCGTGGGACCTCTGTCCTACATGTCTGAGAGATGGACACCAATTCTCCCACACACTTTCCAGCTTTCTAAACATTGACAATAACATGCAAGTCTCAATTCCTCTACAGTCTCTTGCAACCTACTGCCTCCTACTGTAAGTCACTCAAAATACATGTCAGACGTCTGTATTCAGCAGCACAGTTCTAAACGCATGGCCATTGAGATACTGAGACAAAGACTCAGAAGATGGTCAAATTTTCCAATGATTTTTTTTTTTTACTTTTTTTGTCTGACTGAACTTGAAGTCCTTTGTGTATCAGCACAACAGGCTGCACCTCACTGCAAGTTTTTACAATCCATCCGATACAAGCATTACCAAGTAATGCAACAATTGGCAAATTAACAATGGTGCACGATCCAAGAAACATTTATCTATATGCAGTTTTTAGGTATGTTTGTGCATTAACTAAATCCTGTGCTGATATTTTTGTTTTATCTCCTGTGAAGCACTCTGTAAACTCTTAGGACTTATCATGTGATAATGTGATGTTGTGCTGTACTGTACAGTTACAGATTAGTTTAATATAGTTGAAAGGTGCATCAACATTGGCCTGATCACAGCTTTATGTAATGCAGGCACCACCTCATGAAGCAGATGTCATATCAGGTAAACAACCCTCACTCCTTACCTTCAGCTGTTAAAGCCAGAGTCTAGTGATTTATACCATACCCCCCCATGCTTCCATAGTCCTGCTTCACATCAACCATACTCCTGCCATAACTGTGATAACAGTTTTAACAACTTCGTGAGAAACAGGTGAAATATTACACACTGGGCCCATTCCACCCAAAGTTGCTTTAAAGCCACAACTGAGTTTACAGTAGCTGTGTCAAAGTGCAGCTACTGCACTACAGGAAGGTCCAGAATTAGCAGTGATTTGAACTTTGAGATAAGAAAACAAACAGCAGCAAACAGGCAGCTTTTTTCCACAGTTGTTTGACCTGCGGCAGAAAAGAGTGTGGCCACACCCGTGAGACCCAGAGATCAATGGACAGAGAAAACACACTGTTTAGGCACTGTTTAGTTTTGCAGTGGTCCAACGTCCTTGACACATCTTTATCTATGACACAAATCATCCACTTTTTATGCAACGCCTGTTTGTCTGACTCTTTTTGGTGATGCAGCCACCCCATATAAGGCTGTCTCTTACTGCATCTTCCGCCGAAGCCCAGAGGAATATGACCGTGGAAGGTATTCAAAGCTGCAGACAGGCATCAGGCCAAATGAGATCAAGAGATCTGCTAACAGAGAAGAATGTAACAAGTTGTTCCTTTAGTCATGTTTGCCGTCAATACTGTGAGCATGTGGAAAGAGGGGTGTGAGAAATGTAATGTCAGTGTGTTTGCATGTGTGTGTGAGCGTGCGCACGTGGGGCACATTTCCCCCCCACCCCCCCACCATCAGCTGTGTGAGGTGACCTGCTGTAACATTCCTGGCCCGCATGGTGACCGTCACACCGACCGGCTCCGGTTGCACTGAATACCACTGACCAGCAATAAACTCATTGCCTGTCAATGTCAGGAAATGACAGGGCTGACTCACACATGCACAACCGCCCTTTATCACTGTCTGTTAATACACACCATCACACGTCGAATTGTGTGGAAAGGAGTGATTCCATTATTACTCCCTTTGAGTGCAATAACCCTAAAGTCTATTCAAGTCCTACTGGCAATAAAGCTGAAATATTCCCAACTTGCCTCTTGCTTCCAGAGGAATCTGGATGGTTTTCAATATGAATAAAATTACTCCAGCTATCAAAAAGTTCTTGTCTTCCCTCAACAGAGTGCTCTTTCAGAGTGGACAAGCAGATTTCTGTTAATTCCAGCAACAGCGAAACAGATGGTCCTTCAATTACTGTAAGAGTATGTCAAACAGCTCACACGCTGTCAGCTCTCACCAAGTGTCTTTCTTTCAAGCTCTCTCTAAAAACTGGCCTGCGCTTACAGTGGCTACATGGATGAGGGGAATATGGTTCAAAAAAAAGGACAGGAATTAAATTAAAGGTCAATATACACACTTAAATGTATATAAGATAAAACAGGCTTTGTTTGCACTGAAAATGACTTTTCAGTTTGTTATACCTATAATGGCAGACACAGGAGAAAACACAGATTGTGCAAATAACATGCAATGTGTAGTTTTTAGGGCAGATATTGGCTTTAAAATGTGTTATCAGATATCGGCAAACACACCAAGACCTACCAATATGACTACGGACTACAACTGTAGGCTAAATAGGCATTTGCAACTCCTTCTATGCTGGCACCCTCTACAACTATTTTTAGTTTTGTTTTTTTTCACATTTATTCAATTAAGAAAATGTATATGTACATCTGCTGCGACATGAGTATGAATATAAATATTATTAAATATTATGCTGATTTCACTACAGAAGAGGTTAAGGCACAAGCACCCCTGATATAATGGCATATCGGATATTGGCAAAAAGGCAAATATCATGCATCCCTCAGTTTTCAGATTTTTCAATATTTACATATAGAAAAAGATTTTTTTCGGAAATGAGTTTTATTTTTAAAATTTGAATAATCTCAGAGTGCTGTAAAGGTGCCCTCAGATGAAGCGCTTAGCAAATATTTTGCATCATGTCACACAATTGGCTACAAGATAATATAGTGTTTATCTGCATTAGTTACACAAGCGACGCAGATAAACATCACCTGCAAATATCTGTCCTCTTCTCACCCCTGGCTTGTTCTAGAAAAGAGGAGACTATGTGCCACACCTTCTCCTCCATATCCTGCCACAATAATTGGAAATTGTAAACTTTTACTCAAGATAAAATATTTCAAACAAGGGAGTGAAGTCTTTTTTCCATATTTTCTTAAAAAATTATTCATGTTTGGTGTGAATCTACGTTCTGTGAAACCAGACTACTGAAAAAAAAAGGGGTAAATGAATGGATCTATATTTAAGAAAAATCCATTAAGTCTATTGTTTGCCTCATACTAAAAAATATAGTTTTCATTCACATCGGGGGGGGGGGGGGGGGGGGGGGTATTGTCTCTTCTGTGTTTTAGCTACAGTAACATTTTGCAGTAGCAGTAGCATGTGTGTTTGTGTCTGTGTGTTTGTTTGCCCTGTAAATGTTTTCATAGCTTATTGGAGCCTTGAAGCTACAATCCCCAGACTATTACTGAGTCTAATAAAGCATCCCAGGCCTGCACTGCAGCACAAAACCACACAGTGTTTTGTCAGAAACAAACCAGGTGTTAGAACCTCGCTATTTTTTGCACAAATGTGTTTTCCACACATTTCTTTCCACCCTAGACACAAAGCCATGTGTTTCAGTCCTTGTAAAAATCAGAGAGGAAACTCTAAATGCTTCAACAGCACAGCACTCACTTTGTGTAAAAAGGCAGCAGTCAAAGATTTCTAACACTGTTGCTGCCTTTATACAGTACATGAGAGCTGTCACTAAGTAAATGAGGTAAGATGCCATTATTCAGCTGTCTTCCTTCTTTTAACTGAATAGATGAATGATCAGACATTTTGAGAAGTAATTCAGCCAGTATTAAGCCAGATGACTCAAAATATACAAAAGGTCAAGAGAGATGTTTTAGTCTCAAGTACCAGCCTTCTTTTTCTCTTCCAGTAGAGTTTGTCTCACCCCAGAAATTCCTTTTTAAGCAATTGCACTGCATTCCAAAATCCCAGCAATTAAGTAGGTGGGTGGAATGTTAATATTCCCACTGGGATCACTGCCTAAACTACGAAAATGTGGCCAGCACTGCATGAAACTGGGATTAGCTGAATTAATGACTAAACCAGTCAGTTAAAAAAACAAAGTCCCAAATTACTCTTGGACAAATTTCCTCATTTAGAAATCATTTGTGTTAACTCAGCTTTGAACTAGTCCACTTAAATTCAACCAAGCCTCATGGATATACCAACTCCTGGATCTGCACCCTCATGCAGATCTGCACTGGTTCTTACTCGGCCCATATCACATATTATGGTTTTCCATAATAGTGTTTACAAACAAACAACCAACATGCAGATATAGGTAAAATAAAAATATACATTTAGTGTATAAAAAAATTGCCATTAGTGTACACCTCACTGGATATTATTTAATTTCTTTCATGAATCTTTAAATGACAGCAGCTTCTGTTCTGCAAAATTATTAAGTGTTTGACAGGAGGGCTGACAGATCTGACAAAAATCACTGAAGAGATTCTCTGTCGCTCTCCATATACCTTATACTTCCTACACAGTTAAGTTTATAAAGCCCTGCCCCAAAGTAACCTTTGACCTGAGCTGATGAGCTATGTTTCACTGCTGTTTTATCCCAGGCAACAGGATGCTGACACACATGAAAAAACAAGAAATGACAAAAAGAAAACAAAACTGAAAACATAAGTCTAGTAACACAGACTATTGGCTACAAATGTTCCACAGAGAAAAAACCCAGTGAGAGTTGAATGTGTTACTTTATTTTAGTTTTGTGTTTAATGGAAATGGATCAACAGAAACATTTTGCTACAGATATTCTCCTTTTTGGTTTGCACCTTCACACACACTAAACCTGCAGGTTTTACAACCGTCCACTTTCCATGACCGTCTCACCTGGCACTGACATCTGTCCACAGCTGACCTCAATATGAATTCAGCACTTTGTATTTACAGCAGCAGTGGCCAGAGGGAGAGTGGGGATGGAAAACCATACGGGTTTCATTCATTCTAGCCTTTATAAGGTACATTTTGTAAAGCTATATTGTTTGCAGGAGGTGACATATCTCTCTCCCTTATTAGCAGTGTAGGACTCTAATTTGATCTATGAGTCAGATCTAAGTAATTAAAGAAGGATTGGAACAACTTCTATAACCCCAGACCAATATTTTAACTTGTAAAGTACTTTCTTCATGGTCAAATACTAGCAACACTAATGACAATTGCCATAGTCACCATGTTTAGCAGTAATTTAGCAAATGCTATCACGCTAAATTTAGCCAGTCACCGTGTCAAACAGGAAAGGTCAGTGTAAGAATTGTACATACAAACATACGTATGGGCAGCAGTGGCCTACATTCAATTTCTGCCAACATATCTTTCTAAATGTAACACACTGGGCATTTAAGTATGTTAAATTTCAAAGGTTACTGTTAGCATGTTGATGTCATGTTAGCACAGTTCCACTGAACACAGCCTGCTGGTTTAGGCTCTCAGGCTCTGTTCAAATAACACTGACTGACCCACCATAGAATCAAGTTCTCTTCAATGTGATGTTTAATATAAGAAATATTTAAGATTTAAATTAATATTCCAAAATTAACATAACACAGTGGGGGCACAAGGCAGGAATCCCAGAATACACAAATGACAATATGAATGTTATTTTTTGATTTATCATGCAGCTAATTAGTATGTACAATTTATTTATTATGACAAGGCAGAAGTTCCATTGCTATGTGCAGAGACAAAGCATACTTGTGTTAGCCTATACAGTAAACATGACACTAGACATGATAAATAATATCTCTTTTTGTAAGTAGTAAGTAGAATTTCCTGAATTCATACAATTACAACAAAGACTACAATCACATCTATTTGTTGTAGGTCAAGTGCTTTTCTCAAGGCCACTTGAGTACCTATTGTTTTTACTGGTCACTTTGTTAACCCTTGTCCTTCTGTGGCTGCTGGAGAATAAAGATGTGACATCCTCAAACACCCTTTACAGCTCAGGAAGCTAACTTAGCTCTAACTGATCATTTTTCATGGCAGCATGACAGGAAATAAAAATACATCACTGGCATCAGCACAAGTGTCTGACCAGTCACACTCAACAGGATTTGAAATATATGACTTCAGCACTCATGCGTACCTTTTTATATACAGCATGTGACACATAAACACACAGTTCACACTTTGTTCATTCATAACACCTATTACCTCAAACAAAAAAAACACACTGGAAATAGAAGAAATTCATAGTCATAGTCCTTCATAAAGATAGCTCTGCTTTGCACATTGAGCTAACTGTGACAATTGAAGCCTTCCAAATCAAAGAGTCTCCCAAATGATTCACAAATGTTTAATTTTGTTCAGCCAATGAGAAGCTAGAATGAAAATGACCCTTAAACGACAATCAAGTATGCTAAAAAATAACTGCTTAATTGGCAGACTGAACATGGCCACAGCTATATTTAGGGGTTATTTTAAGCCTTGTGAGGCATAGGAACGGGGCCTTACAGGACACTCTGGGGCAAAAAGTGGATTCCAGCCATGGTTGCCCACCCATCAGCAGTCCATCTGACATGAACCGGGCAATCCCCTGTTGAGGTCACCCAGCGGCATCGGCATCAGCTGTTACTGCACAAATTGCTTTAGAAGGAGGACAGGTCTTCACCATTCAGCCACTTATAATTCAGAGCAAGCAATGAGTCAACATTGAGAGAGAAGACTGACTGATTATCACTGTTAAAATGTGTGAAATTGAAAGAAAATGCAAAACACTGAAGGAAGCTTTCCCGACAATTTACAACCGACTGAAAGTGCTACCTGAGATAAGAAAAGGTCTATCAACGAACGGTTATTAAATATCTAGAAGGTGTCAGTGATAACATACAGTAGGCAAATTATTCCTTTTATGGCAGTACAGTAATGATACCATTAGCCATCTTTCTAGCATCCACAAAAGGTTTTATATAATATATAATATATATATAAAATGTTGTTATTACCATTCAAATTACGGTAATTTTGATGCAATATTTTGTTCTTTTAAAGACATATATTGCTTCAGAACTGTTAGAGGGGGGGAAATACCAAGAACCAGTTCAGTATGTGGACAAAATGGGCAAGGACAGCTTTGTAGGACAGAGTGCTGATACTTCCCAAGAGTAAAGATGAGTATGTAGCAAGACAGACATTGATGCTGCTGAATACCTTGGTACCTGCAGGTATAGATTAATCAGTCCATTGTGCCCTCGGGTATTTTTTCATGGTTGTAGTGAAATGGGTGTATCAAAGTCAGACAGCTCACTCATTGGCTGTGTCATCAGCGTGCCTTAATAAGGAGAGCAGAATCTCAGAGCAGCACAGATGAGGCAGGAACACGGAGGAACGTCTGGAAAATAAACACCTGCCACAAAGCTGGCTCCTGCTTCCCGTTAACCTCCTGGTTAAGAAACGACACGAAAAGCACAGAGACCTGACAAACCCACGCAAAGAACCATGTACCATGTGCTCTTATGGAATTAAACGCGACACCACGATTGTTAAGACCAGTTGTTGCCCTTCTATCCTTTTCAGGCATCTTCACAATTCTTTTAAAAACATGTCGGAATCTCACTTTCCATTTAGTCTTTCTCTCTTTCCACAGTATCGATGCCAGAACCCCTTTAAACAGATCCTGTTTAACCTGATAACAGTGCTTAGCTCCAGTTACAATCCACTTATATACAATGAAAAGGCCTCAAGAACCTATTGGTACAGCCAATGTATTTGGCAACAGCTCACTTTGTTGGCATTAATTGTACAAGTGTTATTTATTTAATACATTTATTTATACGAGGAGGTCTCATTGAGATTAGAATACATTTTGCAAGTAAGACCATGACCCAGTAAATGCAGGTTTTTTTTGGGGACAGTGTATGCCAAAAGATTAATCTATCTACAGTTTACAGGTGTACAGCTTTAAAAATGAGACATCTACACAAACGGAGCCACCAACAGCGAAAAACCTGCAAATGTGCTGATTCAACATGAGCCAATTAGCTACGATCTCTCAAGAAGACAGAGAAAACAAAACTGGGGCAATATTTATGGAGGAACTCTCCCTCTTCCTGATGTTCTGTTGGAGCAGAACAACTTGTAGTGGAAGGACAAGAGAAAGATTATCAACGGATGCATATAGGAATGAGCTTTGAACGAAAACCCTGTCAGAGAACAACAGATATCCTTTATTTACCCAGGTAAAAAAGGATGAAGGACAAAGTCAGTTATGATACGGCTTCCATTTTAAAATTGAAAAGTGGCCTGAAAAAAAGTGTTGAGATACATTGATTGGATCTTCATCCTTGACTTTTTCAGTTAATTCCCACACCACGTGGACATTTCCAAAAAAAGAGGAAAACTATGCAAGATAATCCAAATAAGGCATGCTGGGCCGCACACTTGAGGAGAAAAAGGGATGAAGGATCAAACGGGATGATCATTTAAGAGGGAAAGCATGAACTCACTTCACAGTATTAAAGAAATCCTCAGTTGCTGAGCAGCACCTGTTCATGTTCTCTGTTGATACCGGATAACAATCAGCGCAGCGCTCAGATTTGACCCCCACACCAGTCTCACTACGTTCAGAGGTCAGCAGCAATGGGTTTTGTTGCTGTGGTCACATATCAAAAGGAAAGCCCTCCTGTAAATCCACTGGACCCACACATACACACACACAGTCAGCATGGAGGAGTGACGGCACACATGTGCGTCAATCAATAACACACTCAGCAGTCAAGAGATGCAGTGTGCATGGCCGTCGCTCTTTCCAACCAATAAACGCACTCTCTCTCTCTCCGCACACTCGGGGCACACACACACACCCAGCAGCCAGTGTGATGAAAGAAACAGCAAGGTGCATGTGCAAACAGTCACATGTCTGCACCTGTGCAGTGTCAATAAATGTGAAAAACAAGAGAGTTGAATGACAAACAAAAACACACAAACATCAGCACGTGCAGTCGTATAACTGTCATCTCTATGATGTGATGCCCACCTTTATACTTCTCTCTGACGTTTTCATATGCTTGAATGAAGTCTTGTTCCTCTGCGTTCGGAGGCAGGTAGGCGGGCTCGTACATGGCCATGCCGGCTCTTTCACCCTCTTCTTCTTCTCCTCCTCCTCCTCCTAGTTTCCCTCTAGGTCAGCTCTTTCCTCTCAGTCTCAGTGTGAGGTAGCCTGTGTGCTGTCCTACGTCTGCTCTGTCTCTTTCTCTCTCTCAGCTGTGTCTAAAACCTCCACGGCTCCCAACTTCATTCCACAGCCCTGCGCCACACCCCCTCCCCTCTGCACTCCCGTTCCTCCCTCCTCTCTAACATATCCTCTCATTGCCTTCAAAAAACCAGATAAAAAAAAGGTCAGGCCCCTCCTCTTAAAGATACACAGACTGAGGCAGCGGGCATACACACTCACTGTGTGCTGCTTTCCAAGGAGAGCAGTGCAGCAGCATGAGACTGTCTGGAAACATTCAGCTGAATTCCACTCACATGGTTTGCTCTTCTTATCGTCACACAAATGACATTATGTCCGTTATATCAACGTCATACCACATTACTACTGTATAAAATGTGTTGATATAAATGGTATAAGGCTCTAAAATTACTTTTTTTTTTTTTAAACAAAGACAAGCAGCCAAGTAGCAAGTGTCCAAAAGTAATGCAATCAACCATCTTCTACTGCTTTATCCTCCACAGGAGGGTTGCAGGGGTCGCTGGTGCCAATCCCAGCTGGCACAGGGTGAAAGGCGGGTACAACCCTACGACATACATATACATTTCATCAATGTCATTTTTTAGACATTGTGGCAAAAGGTTTTCCCCCTTTTTTTGTACTCTTCCTCCACTAAATCACGTTTCTTCCGAACTTTTACAACTCTTCAAACATTCAAAAAGATTGAAGCTTCATACGTTTCTGCAATCCCATCACATTTGAAAAGGAAGCAGCCAGTTGCTCAAGGACATAATGTCATCACAAAGAAGATGTGTTGCAGAAAGGCACTCCAGCTGCGAGCTGTACTGTTTTCATCCAATCACAGAGGAAAGTTGATTTCTTCAGAGCAATGAAGTGCAGTGTAGATATGACCTTGACATCCCACAAGAACATCAGCTGTTAGTGCAGCCACTGACTATTCAAAATCCCCCCAAATGATGACAGGCCTCACTGAAATAAATTACAGTAACAAAAATAGTAACTTGTCAACTACGCAAGACATCATCTGTTATTCTGTGCAAATACATGATACAGATTCCCACAAGGTGTAATGATTAATATCTGAGTGAGCAAATGAACAATAATATTATTTTGGCAAAGGAAAGTGCCCACTGTTATCTATAAATCAAGTCAACTAGACAGGGATTGAATAAAGCTTTATGATGCCATGTCTCATTAAACCTGTAATATTTACATGCTGGTGTGTGTAAATCAGTTATGGCATAATAACGGGGACCTGCCAGGAGTTCTTCCTGAGAGGAAACAAGATAAGTCCACTCCAAACCTTCTGCTGCTGCTGCTGCTACAGAAGTGTGTCTAATCTTTACACTCACTCAAACAGGATATTTTACTACTCTACTTGAGCAAAGTTCAGAAACAGAAAAAAAACCCGTCATACCTCATATTATATCTTCCCCACAACCATAATAACTATCAAGGCAGGTTTCTCCTCCCTTTCCCTGTGTTTTTCTTTCTTTTTTGACCTATATCCTAAAGTCCCCCCTAAACATCTCCACAACTCCAGATTGTTGAGCTAACTGATGTGGTATATGTCTGGGCCTATTCGTGTGACTTACGTAGTTAGAGTCGGGTATTTTTTTTTGTGGCTCTACCAGTTACACCTTTTTTTCCTGTACTCCAGGTCTCACGTGTGGTCCAGTTCTCAGTTCCTGTCTGGACACCACGACAAGGACAAACGAGGACAAATCGTGGCTGAGCCACTGAGCCACTGAGCCACTGCCTTTGTTGATCTCAACATTATTTTACTCTCTCAGCGTGGTCAGTCTGATTCACTTGTGCCCCTTACGGTGGATAATTTAAATTCGCCTTCATAACATTTTCTAGATTTTCACTATAGAAGAAATAATCTAGAAATACACACAATATATATATATATATATATATGGACGATATAAAACAGTGCAGACAAGGGTCTGTCGAAAGGCCAATATACTAGATTGTGCAACTAGTAAAATAAGTTTTAAAAGCCCAGAGAACAAACAGTACATGGATAACCCTTCCTCCTCCAGAGGCAGCATTTAAGAGTCAACAGTAAAACAGTATAGGGTGAGGTGCAGCAGAAGAATAGAATAGAAGAGAACAAGTTCACTCTGGATTGAAACAAATCAAACTGCACAGAACTGTAAAGGGAGAACAGAGTCCAAGTGTTTCCCAGTTAAACAGTGATGCAACCTCAGTGTTGTATTGCTCCTAAGTGGAAACTGGTAGAGATGTTTCAGACTACAAGTTTAGCACATTAGCCACAATTACCACTCTATGACACCAGATCTCACGCATAGTGATGACAATTAGAAGGCACTTTCATTTCTCGCTGGGCACATGCTGGATCATTCCGGGTTCTCTGTCCACTCCCAGACAGCTGAACAACCACGGTTGGCATTAAGGCACGTGATCATATGATCAGTGTGCGTCACATAGAAGCTGAGGACAGACGGGATAAAAAAACTGTGAAATGCATGCGTGTGTCCGTGTCTCTGTGTGTGTGTGTGTGTGTGTGTAGTTTTCACAGTTCTCATTCAGATATTTAACAGGTGCATGTAGACACACACAGTTTCCATGTGCGGGTGTATGTGTGAAGTGTGTGTGCACTCTCATCTCAAGTAAAAATAGTGTTTGTGTATTGCATTTGCACTTCATATGATACTTTGGCTGCTCCCAGTGGATGACTGCAAACACGACAAACAACGCTTGGAAATTAAAGACATCCTCTTCCATACAGACTTAAAATATAAGAGTCATAACAAACAGGTTCAAGGAAATTTTAAGAAAGTTTTGCCATTATTATCATAAGGATTATGCCATTAATTATGTATTATTATTTTTTTTTTTTTAGTGATAGGAATCAGTATCAGTCCGATCACTGGCTCGGATATCAGATAAAAATATAATATCTGATACAATCCAAAAGTCCTATAGATCGGATGCTTCACTATATGGACGAACAAAATCAGCAAAAGCATTTTAGCTCATTCATGTTCGGGCTGTTTAATTCTTCTTTTTGGGAGAACAATATTTGCTACACAGTTGGAGAATGATGTCGTTCATAGTTCATAAATGACCTGAAATGACTGTATCAGACTAATAAGTACTGGTAGATACTCGGATTTGTGGTATCGGACACAAAAAAGGTATAGTGAAAGAAGCATTAAAAGATTATATTATTCATATTAACTATAAAAAGATGCAAAAATAGCACATTTATTGCATTCCAATGCAATTTTGTGTGGCCAACTCACAAGCCAGTCTTTACAAATCACAGTGCATCTTGTGTATGTATCTACAAAGGGAATTATTGAAGCACAAGTCATTGCTGATGTGGAAACAAACGAAACCATGTGAGACGCACACACCTAGGCAGGAATTTAATACTAGCCAACAGCTAGACTGATAGTCTGGCTGTGCAAGACGGCAAACATCTTCACCCCGTTGATTGCGGAAGTTATTCCATCAGTAGCAACATTTGTTTTCCTTGTTTGTCCACCAAACATGCACTTTGACCCAAAATGATTTATTTGAAACAAATCACTTACTGTTAGCAGACAAACTATTATCAACAGCACTGCAACAGAGGCACAAAGTTCAGGAACCCCTCCTCTAAAGCACAGGTTAAAGAATGCAATGTGGACACATGGTTCACATAAAAGCAGGCAGCATGTCTCTGTCAGCCGTCATGCACAGCCTACCCCGCTCTCCCAGAACACTTTTCTGCAAACTATCAAATACATTTACATTTGTTCATCCGTTTTTAGAATTGAATTATTAAATAATTGCTTTTTATTCAGGGGAACTGACTGAGGACTTGACTAAGCTTGACGGAAGTTTGCGTTCAAACATTAATCAGTAATATCAATACAATGACAAAAAGTAAAATTATAAAACTAATTCAGGGCAGACAGGCAATGATAAACGTTATAAAACAATGATGAAAAACATTATTAAAACAGAAAATGAATCAGTAAATTAAATTATGTTCAGGAAAAAAAAGTCATATCTACATTTCATGTAATTTTCATTTCATTATTCTCATGTAAAATGTACACTTGGAGGTGAAGGATCTGTGGTAGTCATAACTAACAGAGAGTGAGATATCCACCAAGCCGCTAACTAGACAAAGTTTTAACCCTGTTTTAACCCTGTGACATGTTGTGTTTTTCAGGAAAAATTGTATCTTTTAATTTTAGCCCTAACCAGATGCTCTTTGTACCTAAATCAAACCACATTTTACTCACTCTGCCTAGACCTAATCACATTCATAACCACAAACCCAAATCATTTTGATGTTTGCAGAAACATACACATTGGTTGTGCATCCATAAGTGAAGCCCTCAGTTCACTTTATCATCATCTCAGAAAGACAAGGGCAGACTCACTGGTGGGTGTTGCAGTAATTGCAGTAAAATCATGAGCGAGAGACCAGACTAAAAACACACGTATAAACCTGGCTCCCTCTTCTGGTTTTCCACAACATAAGCATGTGTGATGCAGAGTAGTGGCCGCTTACTCTGCTACAGCTTGTTTGGATCTGCCCACTCTCATTTGCAGAACATCAGAGCAACAGTGTGGGTTCGTTGGTCTTACCCTGTGCACTGTGTAACAGATGTGGAATTAAAAATGTTCTGTCTGATGAAATAAGGTGGAGCGCCGTCACACAAGGACCACACTATGTAGTCAATGTTATTTGAGACGGGTGTGGGAAGTGAGACACATTTTTCCAGAGTCTGTGCTGACTCTCCAGAGTGAACACTTTCTGCATTGCGGCCACTTGAATAAAAAAGTGCCACCTGCTGGGCAAATTGGTTAGTGCTGTTTGACGTGAGCTGTGTTTGACTAAGGAGCTTGATCTGTGGTTAGAGGTCATTTAATAAGCTATTGTGATCTCACACACAATCCCAGCATTTTTAATGTACACATGACATTTCTTTAAAGAGGTTCTCATCAGTGCGTGAGATCAACAGGCCAAAACTACCAGGCATTATATTCTAAAAATATTCTAAAATGAAATTTGCTTCAAAGCATTGGTCATTTTGCAAAAATGTCTAGTATATGATGTCAAAGTTTTGTGTTGAAATAAGTGATAGAGGTGTCTATCTGTCTTTGGGGTGGATACTGATTAAAAAATTAGTATTGCATTAGTAATGATATCTGGACTGGGACCTATTAGGACTTATTCTCGAATGATCTTGCATGCTTATTTGCTTAATGTCACTGATGGGATTAACTCCTTAAATATTGACATTTGATTCCAAATAATAACACCTTTTTTGAATATTAGGTGATGCAGAGGGAGTTCTGTCCGTACCGCAAAAAGTATTCAAGTTCAACACCCAGCCCGAGTCCATCTATTTGTCTATTCAGCTCATTCAGCATGGCATTGAGAGATTCCTCACATTCATTATGCCGTGTTCCTGAGGTGAAGGTCAGTAGTCAACCACATGAGGGCAGGGTTATGCTGCCGAAAGCATTAAGGATGCTTTACATTTTTAAGCAGGATCAGAGATGACCTTGGACCTCTCCCGTCCTCCTGTATTGACCCCACAGACACAGGGCCGTATGTCTCTCTGCATTGTCAGTCTTACAGCAACTGGAGGACTTCAAGCTAATTTACTCATTGGTTTGTGAACACACACACACACCGTCTTTGTAGCCTAAATATCTGTCAAGAAACAACTTTTATCATGATTATACTTCTGGTTGGGATGATTCCAGGGGTTCTCATGTTACTTCTGATAGTCCACATCCTACTAACAACTGCTAGGTAATAAGATACAGGTATTTCACTTAAAGTCCTCACATAACACCAGGTCTTACTCAGCTCTCATTCTAATATTTCAGTGCCCTTTCTCCCAGCCAAGTCACTAGAACAGCATCCACGCTGCTAAATGTTGATTCCTAACAAATTCAGGGATCTAAGTGAATGGAAGCAGTCACCTACAATGATTCAGAAGATAAATGCAGGTGGTTGTAGTTTTTATTTTTTAGGTGCAAAGGATATCTAATAATGCTGTCTAACGACTGTTGCCGGGAGATGTATACGAAAGCTGCTAGACATCACTTCTCTGTCGTCATTGTGGTATGCCCACCTATAGCTATTCTCTGAGATTCTGTAATTGGCCAAAAATGGCCAATGGATCTGCAGAGCGAAACCAAATCACTGGCAGATCTCGTTGAGTTCACTCAGGCCGACTCATTACTAAAACTCTTCAAGTTATCAGCAATGTCTTCAATCAATCATCAATAATCATTAAGATATTTCAATACTAAATAAAGGGCCGACCAGATCAACTTCAAGAGTGTTTATATATAGGCAACGGGACTTGCTTGAGTTCAGTTAAAGACGTTAAGCTCAAGATGCGGCTTCTACAGTTCTGGAACAACATTTCTGAACAGAACAACGTTGGTATCAGAGTTGGAAAGACTCTGTCCTCGCATGGAGAGAGACAGTCTTCTCCTGGACACAGCTTGAGAGCTCCCCCTCTGTGTACCCTTCTATGACATGCTCATCTATATAGAGTCAGCCAGTGAGTCAGTCAGCAGAGACAACAACAAAAGCTCAGCCTCAGCCATGGTTGCTGACACAGCCTGATCTGGCCTTCTGATGGACAGAGGAAGAGAAATAGAGGATGTGTACACAGGCCTATTGTAGGTGCTAAAGTTATCCTGACTTCCCCTCCACCCAGCAGAAACCAGGTTGCAAAATAAACGTGATCAAACACTGTGTGCTGAAATTAGCGCTCAGAAAATAAGCATACGACATGGATGGGGCCTTATTGTACATTTGAATTCTGTGCTGCAAAGAAATGGAATGCATTCACTGCATTACACAGACATGAGTCAACAGCATTGATACTACATAAAGACTGATGCCAATGAGAAGAGACTTAAGATATCAAATGTCTAGTATTTTAAAGACACATTGTCATGTTTAGTTGGACATAGGATTCATTCCTAAGTGATTTTACATGAGGCCTTACCCTGGCCATGTACTGCAGAAATGTATCTGCCTTATGCAATTAGCACATCACACTATGGCACTGCCAAGCCACAGTGTAAATAAATAATGTTCTTCCAGCTTCCCTACAGCACAGTCCATTGTTCAAGCTAAAGGAACCACACCTCACACTTTGAATACCGCTCCTATTGTTTTCTGAAAGAGTGTATCCTGCTCAGTTGGCGAGATGAGGGAAAACAATAACCTTCCATTAGTGTACAGACACGTGTGTGTCACCCACAGTGACACTTGCAAGGTTAACTGTGTCTCTCGCCACACAGAAATCCTGTTGTCAGCCCTTTTCACTAACACACAAAGAAGATACTTTGCACACATTTACCATGTAAGAATTTATAGTTGCTATTTAAAGCTTTTCAATGTGATGATGTTATTATTCCACCTCGTTTGGACAGGGAGACAGGATGTAACATGATTTGCATGCTGCATCCTTCATCTGAAAAACAGGCTCTGCCAAGTACTTTCAGACCTGACGGAGGGAGCGTTTGTGTGTATACACCAGCAGCGCAGGGAAGGGTGGGGGGCAAGAAAAGCATTTATCTTGTCAAACTGATGGTTTTCTGAGCAGTAGAATTTACTTATGAAGCTTTCTGTGGGCTTTTCTTTTCTTTTTTCAGTCCTACTCCAACCTGTTTGCAGCCACCTCACTTCAAAAACACTGAGAGTCATGTTGAGCTAATAAGAGCACTCAGCATTGTGTGAACTTGTTACAAAAAAATTAAAAGTAATGCTTGTATATTCATCCTACCTGCAATGCGAATTACAGCCCTCTCAGCTGGATCCAGGACCTCTCCTGAGGCAGATTTAGATCGTTTAACCCTCTGGTGTTTGGACAGGTTCCATGGCAGGGTGTCACCAGGACAGGGGACGCTGCTCCTCTCATCACAGTTCTCCTCCAGCGGGGCTCGATCCCGTCGTCTGTCTTTACTGGTTGCCATCACCTACCTGTTGCAGGATTTGGAGGGCAGTGTTTTGAGACTGATAAAAAAAAAAATATATATATATATATATATATATAAAAAAACATATATATACACACACACACATATATATATATACACACACATATGTGTATATGTATATGTATATATGTATGTATATATATATATATATATATATATATATATATAAATATATGCGTATATCATGTAAAATGGCATACATTATCAAAGCCAAAAAGCTTGTGTTTGTCTAAAAAAAGCTGTGAATGATAAACTTTGCCAACATTATCCAAGACTATAATCACACATTCAACAACTTTAAATTATCCAGCCTCATGCCATGTAAATCATTAAACTACTGACTCATTAATCCAACTGCAAAGAAACCACAGTGTGGAAGAGACACTAGTGTGTTAGTAACACTCAGCACGGCCAACACTCAGCTGTAGTGTCTGGTTTTCTTGTGTGTGCTGTGTGACCTCACTCTTCACAGGTTTATCTGCCAATTGATATGTATGGAAAGATAAAAACTTAAAGCAATAGTGAACTTGATGTTCGAGAGAGAGGGGCCATAATATGCAAAATGCAGAGCTCAGACACACAGTGTACTTTGTGAGATATGACTTGTGGCGTGTGGAGACGCCTACAGGGACACACAATGATAACAGTGCTCATGCAAAGTGGAAGTGTGGACATTGCTAAAAGGCATCAAGGACATTTTTATGTTCTGTCTGCTTGCAACTTGCATCATCATGTGTAAAGTGACAAAGCAGATACAATATAACCTTTATCACAGTGAAATAGCACAACACATGACATCACACCCTTCTATTTCCCATTAATATTTGGAAAAAAAAGGTTTTGAAACAAACTGAAACAAAACCATCCCTAATATTTGCATAACTCTTAGAGGTGTGAAAAAACAGGTGTGGAGACAAAGCCCAATACAGTACATAGTGCACACCCTGGCTGTGGTTTGTAGTTGAATGAAAACACAGCCTCCACTGAGGAACCTGTGCATGCAATAACTAACAGTAACGTGTCATGCTATTTTGCGTCATGACACACACTTTTTGTCAATGCAAATACTTCAGGAGAATTAAATAATAAACCCACCCACGACACGAGATAAACATCGGTTCAAGGACGCAGTTACGGTAGATAATGTAACTACCATTTATGCTCTTATGTCACACAGCTGACCAGGGTTCAGAGTTTAATCCTCCTGTGAGGTTATCATCCTGCACAGGCAAATATTTTTGGCCAGTCTGGAGAGCATTTGGATCATGATGCGATCACAAAACAGGTAATGGCATACAAATGCAAATGGGACAGTACATAATTTAATCAGAGCTGTTTTCTTTTGTTTCTGTTTCTTCACAGTGTTTCAGAAGAGCTGGAAATGCTCCAACCTAATGTAAGTGTAACTTGTGTCAATGATGAATTAAGGTACATTCACTGATGTCATGTCACTTCATCCAGGTGCTGTGTGTTTGGTTATGTCCTTATGGGGATGAGAATTTTTTTCAGCTGCTTGGATAAAAAAACAAATCCCATCAGTCTAAGCTATGGTTATGATGCATTAGAGACCAGACCACAAAGTGATGGTAGAGAAAAAAATGAATGGCCAGTACTGCTATAAAGACACGTAGCTGGCTAATACTGTAAATCTAATAAAGTAAAAGTTCATTTTTATCTTTATATTGACATATTCAAGTACCTAAACTTCATTTAGTGCTTTCCTATGTCAAACTTAAACATACAACACGAAAAAGGTAACAAGATAATTCTGTATAAAGTGTGTCTTTTGTGAAAATTAAAAGAAATTTAAACACAAAATCAAGCGATGTAAATTAAACATGCACACACACATACACATATGCAAGGGAATGCATATGTGTGTGGATATACTGTATATGGATTTTATTTACAACTTGTGTCATTAACGTCTGCTATTAACTGGGCACATTCATTCACGTGCAGTAGTGCAATTAAACACCTTGAGCACAAACTACTGGCTGATCCCAAACACACCCTACAACACAAATATATCATTAAAGTGATTCTATGTACTATCCAAGCATAAAAATGTGAGAAATATGTATATTTTGTCACAGGAGTGATTACAGTGAGAAATTGCATATTTTTTTTAGATCCAATAGTGCAATTAAATCCCATGCATGCATGTTTTGTCAATTTCAAAAGCATCTAGCAACACAAAGATGACTCATGATGAAGTTCTGTGAACACTAGGCCAACCTACCAGTATTTCTAGTATAGTTCACACAGTAAAATGATCATTATACATCGTCTTACCTCAGTGCTGCTGGGATCAGTGCGTAAAAGCCCCGGTCAAACAGCCATAAATGCGTGTGCGTCTTCCAGGTTGTCAAACAACAAATACAGTCGTGTGTGCAGTTGAGTGACAGAGCATTGCACGTGTGTGTGGCGGTAATAATGTCCACAGAGCCACTCCTTGTCCTGTGACAGGAGGCAGGTCTGCGTGGAGAGGAGACGTCCCGCCGAGAGGAATCCGCAGTCATCTGAGAAGCTGTCGGTTCGCTCGCTGCTTCCCGTCCAGCGTCCCTTCCTGCATGGCGACACTTCTCAATTCAAAGGTACCCTAACGTCCCGGAGGTAGCTGTGACTTCCCGCTTCTAGCCTCCATGACCGCAGAGGAGAGATTTGGGCAACTGTTAATGGCTTCTCCACGCCGCGGTGTTGCTGCTGCCGCTGCCGCTGCTGTGGAGTTGCTGTACCGATCGAAAGCAATTAACAGCCTGGCTCCACCAGCCGGGTCTGGTGCTGCGGTGAAAAGCTGCATGACTCACTTATCGCGTTCGATTAGTTATCCTGGCTGTCTCAGGTTGTTGTGTCTGCAGGTGACCGCAGAGGAACTGCAAAATAATAACAACACTAATAATAATAATAATTAGACTACAATTAAATACAAGTGATGCGTCTCAAGGTGTACAATTACATAATTATCACACCTGTCACTTTATTAGGTACACCTGTCTACCTTGTGGTGAATCCCATGGCAGCAACTAATTTGAAATGGGAAAGAAAGGTGATTTAAGCGACTTTAAACAATAATAACAATACAAACTGTAGTATATATTATATATTTTTTTACACAACACATATACATTTCCTTGTCGTCACATGTTTGAAGAGGAGTCAGTATAAGAAGTATAAACATATATGTTCCTACCCCATTCCTACACACAACTCATTGTAAGGACTACTTTATCCCTTCACCAAATATTTACACAATAAATACATTCTTAATGTTCTCAATACAACAATATTTCTGGCTTTAAACACTGCAATTGTCATTTCCCTCTTAAATGATATCGCCCCTTGTCTCTCTGAAAACAATTTCTTTATTTCAACTTAACAGTTAAAATCAAGTAGGTTTAATACAAAGTTCTTAACAAGACGTAGTTAAACAAACAACGTATTAAGATGTGATTTAGAAAGGTCTAGGGATGTAATTAGTCTAATATCAATAGGGCGAGAGTTTCAGAGTGTCTGAGTGCTAATGACAAAAAGGCTTGATCTCCTCGTGTCTGATATTAAGACTGACAGATTTTTTGGTCCCTGATGGACTGATCTGATTATTTCAGGAGCTGCTGATCGACTAAGATTTGTACTCACAGCTAGCTCTAAGGTTTATAGAACATGCCTTGGTCAGATAAATTGGCCAGGCTCTTTTGAAATGATAGACCGGCAACAGTAATTTAAATAATAACTCATTACAAGCAAGGTAAAGATCTTTAAATGCACAATCTGTCTAACCTTAAAGCTGAAGACCACACTACACCACGTGCTGTGGCACCTTCACTCAGCTGTTCACGAGTAGTATTATATTTATAAAGTAGCACCATCAGTCAGTCAGTCAGTCATCATCTACCGCTTTATCCTCAACCAGAGGGTCGCGGGGGGTGCTGTGCCAATCTCAGCTACATCGGGCGATAGGCGGGGTACACCCTGGACAGTTCGCCAGTCCATCGCAGGGCCACACACAGATAGAGACAAACAACCATTCACTCTCACACTCACTCCTATGGTCAATTTAGAGTGTTCAATTTACCTAATCCCCACATTGCATGTTTTTGGACGGTGGGAGGAAGCCGGAGAACCCGGAGAGAACCCACGCACACACTGGGAGAACATGCAAACTCCATGCAGAAAGGCCCTTGTTCCAACCGGGGCTCGAACCCAGGTCTTCTCGCTGCAAGGCAAGAGTGCTAACCACTACACCACCGTGTGGCCCTAGCACCATCATATTATTATTATTTTTTTTAATGTAAAAGATAAATACAAAATTATCCTCCTCTGGATTGAACACACACATTTGCTTCAAAGGGCTTTACAGTCTGTACAGTGACACCCTCTGTATTTAGCCCCTTATATTGAGTGAGGAAAAACTCCACAAAAACCCTTGTACAGGGAAAAACTTTACATCATCAAATCAATTTCTTTAGGTCATACCTTCTGTAAACAACCCGTAAATTTGCCATCCTGTTCATAAAATATTGATTTGGCACCAAAATAAAGAAACAGCGTAAAGAATGGACAAAACCAAGCAGGAATAATTCTTTGTCATTTCCAGTAAAGACAGGATCCACAGACAGAGGTGACCCGTGGACTGACTCTATCTGAGGTTGTTCAAGGTTCCCTGCTCTCACAAAACTGTGCACCCGCTCACCTCTGCTAGTCAACAACAACTCAATTATCTTGTCGGTGACAAATGTCTCACTCTTCCCACAAAGGCTGATGTGTGCAGCTGACTGAAGTGACCCGCAAAGGGCAACGTCTCCTGAAACGTGGGGTAAATTATATTTCAATCAAGAGACTTGTGAGTTTTTGGCTCTTGAACATGATGAGGGGTGATATCAAAATTGAAGGGGCAGCAACTACGAATTATTTAACATCCAGGCACTGGTGGTGACGAGACTGATGAAGGATTGAGAAAGATGATATTGTCAAAAGACATCAGAAAGATGATCGGTAGATGAGGCATACCGATAAAACCATCTGACCAACACCTGACTGCACCAGCTGTGGAAATGTTGGCGAGAGGCATGATGTT
The DNA here is from genome assembly GCF_958295425.1 of Solea solea. Classification (NCBI taxonomy): domain Eukaryota; kingdom Metazoa; phylum Chordata; class Actinopteri; order Pleuronectiformes; family Soleidae; genus Solea; species Solea solea. The sequence continues at coordinate 17,140,642 of NC_081146.1, forward strand.
TTGTTCCTGAGTGATGAAAAGAAAATGTTTCTTTTGCCAGTAAAGAAAAGTGACCTTGTAATTTCACAGCAAAAGTTCTCATCTAAAAACCTAAAGACTAAACAAGCACCATGAACTGTTTGTGATACTGCAGGATCACCTGAGGTGAGGGGGTGTCAGTCAGTGGTGGTAGTGACAATAGCAGTGTTTTGGTGACAGACATTACACACTGGCGCTCTAGTATTTCATAAACCAGTGTCAACTATATCTCTATCAATAGAGGTAAAAAGGAAGTATGGAATATACTGACTGTCTCATTCATTTTACAGTAATACAGTCTCTTACATATGCCAACATGTCCTGTGATAATTATTGCATGTCAGCAGTTACCTCTCCCCTCCAGAGTCATTGCTGTAAATGAGTGCAACCTAAGTACAGAGCTTGCAGATGCTCAATAAGACATGAGTTATTGATAACACTAGAATAACACAACTGTGCAGACACATCTCTGCTAACCAGTCAAGTTGCAATGACTCCTGTTTCTGAGTTATAGCATTGGGTAGTGTAAGTGTTTCTGCAGAATAGTATGACGTGCACATGGGAGTCGACCATCGACTTTTTCCAACATGAAATGCCAAACATTTGCATTTACTTTTGTCATAATTAGAACAAGAAATCCCGAGTTATGGTTTGAGTTCACAGTAGCCTATGACCAAAATCTAATCAGCTCATAATTGAGTCCAAGTGAAAGTCTGTGCCAAATGCATGTCCTTGTATTGTTAAATTATCTTGTGTATGTGTGCATTATCCAGTCCTTTATTTACTCATCTGTGCATGCAGAACATTTAGCAAGTACCACATGTAAATGCCAACATTTACAGCCCCGGATTGAAATGCATGTTGTGCTGATATCACCATTAGAGCTGAATCTTGACCTTGGACATAATGCACACACCTCACCACTCCTCTGTGTTCCTCCTAGTTCAACTGTTGGTCACTCTGTCCTAATGTTACACTCTAGAATAGCTCAGGGGACAGGTGTCCACCAGCTTACAGGAAACTAAATCATCATATAGTTCAAACAGTGCTGAACAAGGAATGTTGGGACAGGTGTCCTCTGACATCAGGAGTCACTGGACTGAACTGACCTTCACTTTACACAGTCAGCATGTTTGTACCCCAAACAAATACCTGGACTTACTCTACATTCTCTTACCGTGGTCAATATATGAGGTGTATGTAGAATTGAGTGAAGGTTGTCACTAGGAAATGGGTTGATATCAATAATTAGCTCAATAATTAGCAAACAACTCCTTGATGGCCAGAAAACAATATGAGACATTACATAAATCTAAGGAAAAATATTTTAAAGAAGACATTTGAAATGTCTTCTCTTGAGAACATAAGTCTTATGAAATATATTTACCATACATATACTTAATGTTCTGCTCACATATTAATGCCTTCCTACTATGCAGGAAAACAGGATATTGCAGCCGTACCTGTTTCTAGTATGTTTGTTGTGTCTTATACATTCATGGTATTCGGGTGAAAGACACTTTAAAAAAAAAAAAAATACTTTTTATTGAATTACATTTTTTTATTGAAAGTCATTTGTCCTGGTCTTACACACACGCACACACACACACTGTCTCACCTTCATCTGCAGCAGCTAGATGTTATTACAAAAGTAACAGTGCCCTCCAGTGGTGCTAAGAGGAACCTCAGTTCCTTTTTACTGCACAAGTGGGACGGCAGGCCAGGAATTATTTGACCAGTTCCTCGTGAGAACGGTCGTATTAAAAACCAATGGGAAGACACTTTATTTCATCCGCAAACCCTCAGACATAACCTTCTCTGCATCAATAAAGATTATCATAATCGCCAAGCACTCATCATTCTCAAAGCGTCTACTTCCCTTACCCAAAGGGAAATACCACCTTAGCCGCCATGAGCCTTTTTCTGTTTAAAGCATCATAAGACTCTTCATTTTTATGTCTTTGTGTGAAGGAAGGCGCATATTTTCATAGCGTGATCATTCCAATGAAGCCATAGAGTAATGACGGAAATCTGGGGGGATATGGCAAACACTATGATCAGCGTATATGATTTACATAAACAATAAATGGAAAAAACGGCACACTTCTCCTCAGTGAGTCACTTCTGGAGGGGAGTGCATCATGGAAGAGAGTGTGCAGGCTATGGAAAGGCAGCGGAGGTCTTTGAGATATACTGTGTGTTTGCTGTAATCTATATCGTGATAATAAAGTGAGTTTATGATGTGATCATTGGAAACTATCTCACACACACACACACACACACACAGTCACGACACACAGGCATGGAGGAGGAAGCGCTGGCCAGATGCACACACACAAACACACAGTATCTACGCATATGGCCAAACAAGGGAGTCCACACTTCACGCACACACACACACACACATATGTACACATGGGTCCAGTGCGAAACCACATACACACACAGGAACACTCACTCATCTTAACCACATGCACACGCACACTCCTGCAGCGCATACCACCCCACTATTGGTCCAGACCCAGACGCCACATGCCAGTGCACCTCGCTCCCTGAGCCACAGGCCGCAGGAGGAGAAGAAGAAACAGATGGGTACCAGCTGTTTGGATGGGAGCCCTGGGTACACAGCTACTGTATTGCACTACACACACACACACACACACACATATATATACACACACACATGCAGGAACACAAACTCATTCAAGTGGTTTAACTGCTCTGTTGCCTATAGCGCCTCCAGTATTTACTCACAAAGCATTTAAAGGTAATGTATTGTTAGTGCTGTGGTAAACAATTGTAGATGTGAGGTCATCGTCCTGAATTCAAAAGCTCTGACGCCATTTGCGTTGGAAGCAGATCCCTGTTTTGCTGTAAAACAGCTTTCCTGCTAAGTACAATGTGTGTGTTTATGGTAATTATGCCGATGTTTCGAATTACGACAAATTCACTGATGTTCGAGTGCCTCACAAAGCACTTACAGTGCTGGATGCTGAACAATGCTAAATGCAAGGAAAGTGAACAAGAGGCATGGGGGGGGGGGGGCGGGGGGGTCAGTATGTGTTTGAAGTAGAAATTATAACGTCAAGAGAAATCCAAAGAAAACAAACGGTCATTTGGACGCTTTTTAAAGGTTGTGCTCTTACTGTATCTGGCTTCTTTGACTGTAGCACATCAGATTTGAGATGAAAACAACTGTGAGGTGAAAGTGCTGACTTTGAATGTGTTCACATCCATGTTAAACAGTGCAGGAATGATACCAGGCAACTAAGGACTTCTTAGGCCAAAATGTCACAAAGACTTAAATCACTGATTGCAAAGGATTTGCAGACAAACATTAAAGCTGCTGTAATAGCCTCTGGGTGACCCTGTGTGGTATACAACACGCCACCACTGACCCACACCAAGCACACAACGCAAAACCATGGGATTTATTAACACAGGGACACAAAGTCAGGACACAACAGCAAATGGAAAGTAAAACCCTTAAGATTCAGCAAACTTTTTTTTGTTTTCAGGACCAAAATTTAGTTTCACTGGTCTGAATACACCCTTATCCAGATGCAGCTGTTTGCAAAAAATGTTTTTAAAATAACTACATTCGACACGTGACCATCGACTTAAGACGAAAGTTAACGTCACTCCACGTCTGCAGGAATGTTTGCAAGCCAATTGAAAACTTTAAATATGACGGCTTCATTTCATTCTAGTGTTGTTCGGTTTAGTGCCAGACCCAAGGTACAAATGATTTAAACAGACACAAGAAAAGAAAATCACTTGTCAAAAATAATGAATGGTCCACTCACTTATACAAAAGGGCAGCAGTTACCTTTCATATTCAATTTTTGTAAACAGAATTTGGTTGGGCAATTAAAATCGTACTGTTTCATTTCCGATCTAATGCACTGAAGCACACCAAGGAAAAAAGAAACAACAACCTTTCTTTCTTTCTTTCTTTCTTTCTTTCTTTCTTTCCCTCAGCTCATTACAACATAGCTCACTCAAACCAAAACTCTGTCCTAAAGCTCGGGATGCTTGCTTCCTCGGTCTGAATGTCATTAGTTACAGCCAGTAGTTGTCCCCTCTTATTACATTTGCTTTGAACACAATCTGTCTCGTTAAATAAAAATAAACCATTGTGTAAAGTACAGTAAATTCAGGGTTTAATCCATCTGTACTTGAGGCTGCTGTGACACTGCTGCCACTACAAACGTGACACTAAACATCACAGAGCGCCATATGCACAGCTTACTGGCATCCACAAAGCAACGCTCAATACTGCACCAGCTATTGAATGCTGCACAGGAGAAAGAAATGACAAATAGAAATGGTATTGTGTATATGGTTGACCACGGTCATCCTGTGATTTCCAGCCACAGCGCTGATGTGGTCAGGCCAGTGTGGGTTTAGAGGGCAGACCCGAGCAGCAGTAGGCTGGGTCGGGATCTTTTTCCCTCATGAAGCCAACAGGATGTCTTTAATGAACCACAGTGTGTTTGAACTGTCACATCTCACCATTACACCAGGCCAGCCTTTATTGGCGTGCAACACATCAATAAAAAGGAAAGAGCAGTGAGAATGAGAAACATGGCCAAAAATATTTTTTTTAAATAAAATAAGATGTGTCAAATCCAGGAAACACCATCTCGAAAAACAAAAACCACAAATCAAATGTTGGCCATAATAAAAGGGAACATCTTTGGATAATGTATTGTGGAGAATTCAACTAACTGGGGCAGCCCTGCTCTTGCTGTGCCCCAGAGAGTGTTCTTAAGTTTCCTGATGTCTTCATGTCAGTCTTGATGCAACCGCAGAGTCAGCACGCAGCCTCAAACCTACTAGTGAGGACTGTAGTTGCTTGTTGATTTATTCCCGAGGGTTGTTTACCACAGGTTCCACTGCATTGACGTTGACCCCGTATGATTCCCAGTTGCTGAAGGGTGAGTTTACCTGCTGCGGCCACAAGATGGTGTTGCTGGTTTACCGTACGAGTGCCTCAGCTGTAGTGCCAGTTGTTGTGGCAGTAACAAAGAGAAAACATGCTAAGATCATTATCACGATATCTGCAAACTGCCGTGATGGTTCAGTAACTGTGGGTGTTGATACACTGCATATTGTTTCAATTACTCCAAACTGTTGTTCCAGACCATGCAGTAGGAAAATGCTCAAAAATACTTCATGTTTGATCTTGAGGGCTTTTGTGAAACTGGAAATGAATGGTGATTAACTATAATGACGATCATCATGGTGAAAGGTTTTGTGCCACAGGTTATTTTACTGTGTGAGCCAGTCTACAAAGAGAAGGCCTTAAAAAGAATGCCCTTCAAAACCATCCAAGGACACGGCATGTGGACCTTAGGGGTCACGGCGAGATAAATATTAGCTACGGTCAGCAAGCAAAAACAGAGATGGTGATAATTCAGAAACAAAGGTTATGCAACAAAGTTGTTTTCCTTTCCACTTTACATGGCAGTTGAAAACAAATGAACTGCTGAGTCAAGCTCATTTTATTTGTGTGTGTGTGTGTGTGTGTACATGTGTGTGCGTAACCATGTGTGCATGTGAGTGTGGTGTTGTTGGGATAGTTTCTGTAGCATTGAGTGAAAAAGGAGGACATGGGTATGATTAAAGTAAAGCACTAAAGCAAAGGTGATAATTGGGATCATAAACACTCACTTTTCCATTTACCCCTCTAATGAAGCGGTGCTGTTTATTCTGTGCAGCTGATTCATCAAAAAAACTGCATCCACCCCGCAGGGAGTACCACTCTCATCACATCGGCTTATATTACTGTGGTATCAACAACTACAGCATGTACTGTACATAGCATAAACAGGCATTCAGGGCTTGTGTGCATGGACACATCAGATACTGTACCACAATGACTGTGCTCAGAGTGCTGCAAATAGATCGTAAGGGTGGGATTGAATAGCTACATGAAACTCAAGGATTAAGGGTAATTGAAACTGAATAAGTTTGAAACTGAAAATCGCATAAAAATCCACTTATCAACAGCATAGCAAAATTAGATTATCATTTAAAAAGTTATTTTTCCTTAATTTTCTCCATGTTCTCTAAGGATGATACAAAACCCATACCCTTTGACTGTATCCCGTATTCTGACAGATAGTTGTCTCAGTGCATGTACAGTAATTTCGCGTAAAAAAGCGCACATACAATTACCACTAAGCTAAAAGTGGCACGGCACAAAGATCTTCAAAGCAGCAACAGAGCAAAATAGTAAGTTATGATATGGGAAAAGTACAAAATGTTTGGTTTATTGTGAAACAGTGTGGGGGAAAATGTGACTGTGGCATCCTGCCACAGTCAGGAAGATTAATGGGAAACACTGAGTAAGCAGGATCTCAAGAAAAATAGTCGATTGTTGAGTCTCATCTCTAAGTTGTTAAACTCTAACATTTTGGGTTAGAGGCTTCCCAGCCTTGAGCCCCTCCCATCCGATGAGCAAGCAGCAGATGACCCAAGGCAACTTCTCATCCTAAGACAATACAATACAACTTTATGTATCTATGTGGGGCAGAGCAGCCCAACATTCATCTACCAAACAATCCCTTCATGAAGACAAATGAATACAAATCTAAGAAAGAACAAGCACTGCTGTAGATTCCTTAAGACGGAACCACAGGAGTGGTCCAAATGCCCCAAATTCAACCTTAATACAACTGCATTTACCAAGTAGACAAATTGCAACAGGAATAAAAGACTTGTCGTATCGATTAGTTCTCTCTCCCCAAGTTTTATTGCATTTATCATCTGACCGTTACATCGTTTTTACTGTCTTTAGGATGTTTTGCAGTGTTGGCAGTTTTTGCCAATGCTGTAATAAGGAGCATGTACACACGGCTGCATAATAGAAGAGCCATTTGAGCGCCTGCTCTGTGATGGATGTTGGAAAGACAGTCGGCTGGAGATGTGAAAATCGGAATCCCTCTCAGATCAGTTGATTTACAATTTGCTGAAAGGTTAGCATAGAATTATTGATCAGTGATGTCAAAGATATGTTGTCGACCGTAACTTTAACCTCAGTGTCCTCAACAGCCCTGTCATCAACACTGATATAGGCTTTTTATTTATTTATGTTTGATTTCATTGTAGACGAGTCCCTGTACGTGGTCCTCATGTGATCTGCTCTTTTATAATGGGAATAACTGCTGATGCACTTCTGCCTCATTTATTCCAATATAACTCATCTCACTCAGGAGAGCCCTAAAATTGCACCAACTGATATGTGCATACAAAAACGTTCGAGGCTGTTGTAGCAACGTGCAGTAGTCAGAAACAGAAATATTGATTATAATGACTTTTTGGCAGGATGAGAGGTGTTGCAGACAGCCACCTCCAAAGCGGTTCAATGAAACAGAGAGAGAAAAGAAAGAAATGTTTACAAAAATGCTCAATGATATATCGTTCTGAACCCCAGCATTGGAAGAAGATGTGATGAGTTTCATTCTGGCTTAGTGGCTGAGCTGAAATAGGCAAATGTAAGCTTCAGGGGGTCGTGACAGGGTCAGATCTAATTCTTAGCTAAACAGTAATTTTTCATCAGTTTCTTTGCAATTAAGCTGTGGCTCAGTACGGTCTCTCCTGGCTCTTTCTTTATGAAAGCAGACAACATTGGAGGATGGAGCTGTCACACAGTCCAGACACAGACTTGTTTTACTGCAGATCTGAGCTCTCCTGGGCTCTGCTCACGCCCTGCAAGTGGCTGCTGAAATACAAGTAGTCAGACAGAGGAGATATAAAGCCAAAGCAACTGGCAGCTCACAATCATAAATATCAGGAGGGAGAAATTTAGTTTCCTTTCTCACTAGGGCAGGGTTGTTTTTAATCAGCGAAGAAAACAAGTTTTTCTGCTCAGATGTTAAACTCCGAGATCTTTCGATCAAAACTTTGATGAGTGGCATTTTTTGATATGTGTTTTAATGAGACGTATCTTTCCTCTGCAGTGCGAGAGGACTAGTTTGACAGATGTTTTATTATGACTGGAAGTGTTTAACTAAATATTACTCCTGGCCTCTGGCTGCTTAGATTAGGATCTGTTTAACATTCTTCCGTTTACCCTTTAAAAAGCAACATATATCTATTAGGCCATCAGCATTTCCAGTTCAGCCTCACTTTTAAACATGATTCTTTCCGAGTTTGACTCCCGTCCAGTACAGGGACCGCTTATTTATCGCTATCCTTTGAAGAGGGGACCTGGTGGAAGCTCTCCCATTCGGTGTGTTCCCTTCACATTTCCAAGTCCAAATTCTGTGTGGCATGTTTGATATAGTGAATGAAAGGAATAACACAGGTTGTCAGGTAGGAAAGAGCCAGGCCACGAGGCCCAGGCAATCATGAAAACTGGGTCCGGCACTAGGCATGACTTCAATAAAATACCGCCAGTCCTACTTTTAAAAGCATTAGTCCAGGGCAAATTAAAAAGTTGAGTGCAATTAAAAGAAATCACTGTGTAAATGTTAGCATGTGGAAGTTTTTCTTTTCCTTTTCCCTTTCAGTCCTCCCCCCTTCCCCCATAGCCGAACAAAGAATGCCCCAGAGGCAGAGCTGTGCAGCTGCTGAATATTACTACATCCATGTGTTTTGAATAAGACCCCATTATAATCAAAATCATAAAAAAAAAGGTAATGTGGCTCTCTTAAACATTTAAATTTGAGTTAACCAATGTGGGGCACAAGCCTCTGTGAGCATTTTTGTGTTTGCTAATTGAATGAATCCCCGGAAGATTAAGCAATCATCAAAGATTCCTTTTTTTTTTCAGAGACATTTCTTGGTTAAGACTATTTAGAGAAATAGTACATGTTATCTTGGGCCAATTACACCTTCTATTCTAGTTCTGCATAAGACTTTTGATCAGATCATTGTGTCTGAAACAAGTTGTTTTAAGAGGATGGTACAGTCCAGTGTGGCAAATATCCCATTACCACTGTTCAAAAACCTGTGTAAACCCAGGTTTAAACAGGTTTTTAACCAGTGGGAATGTGTTAAATCAGCACTCACTCCTGGGTCAAATGACTTTGCAATGCACAAGGGTTTTTATTGGCTTCATTAATAGGAATACAAGACCTGCGTGAATATGCTAATGTCTCCGCTGTCTGCTACAGTTCTGGCATCATTCCCACCACAATGCTGTGTCGCACATTCATCTCCCATTCATTAGCATATCCTTTAGCATAGTGTTATCAAGGAATGTTTGTACGTATTTATCAGTTGGATATCGACTGAATGATCAACTGCAAAAGGAACCGAAGTATAAAGATATAAGAGTAACTATCGTAACATTATTACTGAGCCGCATTTGTGATGTCACAATTCATGTGTAGATGAACCGGGGGGGGACGACAACACCACAGGACAAACTAACCACTCGGAGTAGTTAGTCGTAGTAAAAAGTGGTAATCACTTGTTGTTTTTTAATGGGTTGATCCAGGTTTAAAAAATTCCAGGTATAACTGCTAATTCTAAGCTAAAGTGAATTAGTCTTGGTGGTCTAGACCTGTAACGGATACCTGGGTGTAATACTGACAGTCATTACTGAACGGGACTTCTCCTGCAAGATTCCTTATTTGATGTGACAGACTGCTGTTTTCTGTTACTAGACTTGAAGTGGTGACCTTGAACATTTAAAGACCTCTTGGAGGATGGTCATACTCAAAGATAGATAAGGGAAGAAAAATCGTGTGAGAAAACATGTTTCATTAAAAAAAAAGAAAAAGCACACCCTTGTAGACTCTGTATTGTTCAGTGGACTTCAAATCAAGTGAATTTGAAGTGAATTTGTTTTCAAAAGAAACCTGAGGACCAAATTGCACTTACATTCTGTGGGGCCTACTGGTCTGCAGGAGTCTGCTATGTTGAACTCTTTGGTTAAAAGTCATGGAGGGTGTCGCCTCACACCAGGACAGATGAGTTTCCATGGGAGGAACAGAGTTGTCTGGCCAAATCCACTTTTCCCCCTTATTAAAATGGATATTTCCGAGCTGTCAGAGGGTAAAGTCTGGGTTTTCGGAGACTTGCAATGACTTCTCGCTGACAGTGGGCTTCCTTTCCCCATAGGTTCAGTATCTCCTGTGGCTGTCCCTCCCACTGTGAGGTATAACGGGTTCCCTGTGGACCTTGAGCCAGCACTGTTCTGGCAAGTTGTTCACCTCTTACTTAGCAGCACACACTAATTTACTGAGACTCGACACTGTTTTGGGTCCGCGGTGTAATTCCCACGTTCCAGCTGAGAAAATATATCATTAGTCCCTCATCGTGTAATGCTTGCCACGTTACGTTATAAAAGCTGGGTGTAAAGCGACATGGATAAAACAGGAGCGATTTCCAGTGTGCCTCATTTTGAGCGCCTGTTTGGAATAAGTGGTGGGCGTCGAGAATTTGAAAAGGGGACAAGATGCGGTGTTGAAAAAGGCCATTTTGCTTACTAAATACTCCTGGGTGGCTGGAAGACTAAGCGTTTCCATTGCAAATGTCTCCAGTAACATGTTATAGCCATACGCGAGCAGGTCTTTTACGAGTCTGCCTTGAAAGTTATGTGGATTAATTAACTTTCCAGGCAAATTACGATTCCATGCTAATTGTAGTCTAGGTATGTTTAATGAGATCTGGACAGAAGATGGGTAAAGCACAAATGAGTTCATTCCCCCCACAGATGTTTTCTACTGTGTTGTCGTGCTTCGGTTTAAAGGGAAGCTTGTTTACCACTCAGAGGCTGAGCGACTTCACAGCTGCCGCGACAAACGCGGGACTGTCACTGAGTGCAACCTCTGCGTAGCTCTGTCATTACACATAGAGAGCAAGTGAAAACCCTTTTTTTAGGCACGAGACCGCTGTTTTCTGGGTTTTGCGCTTCACAAACATTTTTACAGGCGTGACAGGCTGCGACCGAGGCAGGCCGCAACAGACAGCTCTGTCACCTCATAACAACCACCCCGCAGAGCCACACGCGTCAGCTAAATGTGTCACCTCCCAGGAAGCACAGAAACAAACAAAAAAACAAATGAAAGAAAGAAATTGTTGAGTCTTCCGGCCAACATGTGCCTTAATTAACAAATACAGGACATAGCCAATGAGAAGCCAAAGGAATGGATTGACTGGATTCTTTGTAGGCTTTACCACACAGTGACCACAGCGCACATGGCCCTACACATCATTCATCAATGCTATACTGTACACCCAGTCACCCCACTTCATGTACTGGTGTTTACTCTCTGTTTACCGCTCTGCTTAGTGTCCCTGTCTGTCCGTATCACTAGGAAACCATCCTCTACATCTCCATCCCTCTATTTTCTGAAACACAAGCCATTCATGTGGCAGCAATTTGGGCTGGCCGACACCCAGTGGTGAATGTGCCCGACCCCCTCTCTGCCCCCTCTAGCCTCCTCCTGACACCCGCTCCAAAGCCACATCTATCGCGCCAGTCCTCAGGGCCCTGACTGCTGGCCCCAGCCCATCAAAGCCATTCCTCCAGGACTATGCGTCTGCGTAGGTCTGCATCTATGAACTGAAAGGGTATTAGAGGTTACAAAGTGATGTTCTGCTTATACATGTGACCTAACTAACCTCTACCTAGCCCACTGCCTGTTCATTAATGAGCACGGCGGTGTATAGTACTGTGTATTAAACACAGCTCTATAATTCTGTTTGAAAAAAAGCCTTCCTGTGTTTTTATGAATGTTTCCTCACAAGCATGAGCCCTGTGTTGTGGATTTGTGGATAACATGAAAGTTATGTGTATCTATGTTACTAGGCAGATAATTAAAAAAAAAACCTGTGGTTTTATATATACTTTAGCTTCCTATTAGAATTAAAAAATGATAGAAAGAAATTGGATTGAAGAGCAATGAGACATTTATTACATCCTCACATTATGAGAGAAAAGCAGTTTGATATATTCTTGCATTCAAATGAGCAGAACGCTGCTTTTCTTATTGCCAGAGCTCCTGTTAAACTGTTTCACTGCTGCAAAAAAGCAGTGGCCTTTGACGCCGCGCACAAGACATCATCCACTTACTCCGACCCATAATAAAACACATGCATGCCCTAATAAGCCCCGCTTTGTTTCTAATACATCCAAATGAAAACATTTATTGGACTAATTACAATGGTCTTGCATTGGATTTTCTTCCTGTGTTACACATGCCTTGGCAAAGTTCCCAGGATTGTGCCACAGTGTCTCGCTACTACATGACTGTGTTACCAACTAACTGCCATGTCTGAAGGGGAAAGGAAGGCAGGGAGAAAAACACTGCAACAAAAATATGGAATATTAGTCAATGGAAGCGGTAATTTAAAACGTTACTGGTGTACAGCTTACAGCATGAACAAAATGTTCTGTTTACAAAGAAAATAAATGCTTTTATGCTTTTATTTACGTGCAATTCTTTTTATTCGCAGGTTAATCATGTTTTTCAGGTTTAGGCAAAGACGTTTCGCTTCAGTGCACTTCTGTCTAATCAGAATGTATGTTGTTGATGATTAAATTAAATATATTCAAAAGCAAATGTGCACAGTCCTGAAGTGGTAAAGTGTTAATCGTTTGAGTCCCTGAATAGAGAGGTATACGTGGTATTTCTTTCCTTCTCTTTTTATTAAATGCATTACCATCATTAGACGCAGACTCCACCTGAAGCAAATTTTTCTGCTTTTCCTTTGATCATTATCCAGTCCTCCAATCATTTATTGGCTGAGCCACATCCTGCTGAAGGTGAACAGTGAAGGTGCATTGAAATTCACCTCTAACTTATTGGGAATGTCATGCTATTCATATAATTTCTCAACATCATCTTTTCTCATCAGTGCAGATGAAGCGCTAACATTGTTAGTGCCAGTGGGTGACTTTAAGGGAAAATGTAAAGTCCCAGGCCAAGAGTTTTGCTGTTATGTGTTGATATTGATGGCAGTTGAGTTGTAGTAAAAGCTGATTTATATTGCCTCTGCACAGGAGGTTTAAGTTTTTGGTGTTGTCTGTCTCTCTGTCTGTGTCTCTGTTTGCAGTATTTCACAAAAACTACTAATGGAATACAGAAAACATAATTAAAAAACAAATTTCTGATATCTATAAACAAGTATAATGTGGATTTTAGCTCTGCCATGGATTTAATGTTTTGATACAGAAGATATCGGTCACAATCAGTAACAGGAAAGTCCCTTTCCAAAAATCAGTCATTCCGCCAGTGATGATGCAACAACCGACCAAGAGAGTATAAAGAGCACATTTTACATCCTACAACAAGCTGAACAACCCAAGAGTCCGCAAAACAACTTTAGTGACACACAGTTAAGAACTTGTTGAAAATGAGTGGCTGTCATGCTGGCCTTTATTTGCAGAAAGGAGAACTCTTCTGTACCAGCCAAAGTAAAAACATGACTTTAATCTTTTATTTTGCTGATTGCCGATGACTGTTCTGTCAAAATGTGAAGACATTGTGCCTAAATGACAGATTCATTAGCAGGTACAAGTGCCGGAAGAGCCAGTGAATAATGACAATCCACTTGATCCCCTAGAGGCACCATAAACTACATAAACCCATAAACTATAAAACTAATAGTCAATTAGTCTGACAATAGTCAGTTTTCTAGTCTATCTGTAATGCCATTTTGTGATATATATGTATATATATATTGTGATTTACTATTATTTTAAATTGGCAAAGCAGTCATTTCCACAAGGCATTTCATTTATCTGTCGGCATAATTTTGCCACAGAAAGCATTAGTGGCGATAAGATAGTACAGAATATAATCAAATTCCTGCCTACCAGGCCGATCAGGGCAACATCTACACACACAGCAAGAAGTGCACCGTTTCTGCCTGTTGTTAGTCCGCATCTGTGTGAAAGTTTTAAAAATGACATCCCCAACATTCTCCATCATTCTCGTGTTTCCTGCAGAAAAATAATATTAGAATGTATATCTTTTAATCTACTCATTACTTGATTAACTTTTTTGAGTTTTTGCAACCCTCTGCAATTCCAAGAAGTGAGTTTAATTACTACCCCACTGGACATAATAACTGACTAGAAGTAGATTACACATGATAATGGAAAAAGAAATATCTATAAACTTCCAAAACAACAATATACAAGAACCACTTGAACAGCAAACAGAGACCCGGTGTCCCAAAACAAGGGATTTCAACGCCCCCATCCCCCCACACACACTTGTACACTCCAGTAGACTTGGAGACCACTCCACACTCTCTGAGGAGTGGTCAAATGTGGCTGTCCACTTCATCTCTAAAGTGGTCTCTACCTCCGCTTGTCAAAAGGAAAAAATAAAATAAACCCAAACTCTATTATATCTCTATATATTATCTCTCTATTATAAATACTATTATAAGGGAAAGCAGAAGTAATGAAAGCAAACTCTGCAACACCATTACAGGTGGCAAGAATATGAGAGAACAGTTAGCGGTAATAAGTAAATGAGAAAATAATAATTTAAAATATTAGTAAATGCTGTAGGCAGAGCAGGTTTTTCAGAAAGTTTACCAAAGTAAACAGTAAAACTCATGCATGCATACATGCATCCTCAAGCACACACAAGGTATTCACAGGCATTAGCATCTGCTGCAAACAGAAACTAATTTGTTATACTCAGCAGTAAAGCAATGAAGTTATCCCAATACAGCTATTCATCATGTGTTTCCTCCTCTTGAATGTGTCAAAAAAACATGTGTTGCCGTTGTGGGTTAGCAGCAACTTTGCAGGAAACCTTATACCATGTCATATTCCCTTGTTGCGAAGCTTCTGCCTTACAGCGTCAAAAGCCTTGTGTTTCTTGTGAATCCCAGCCGCTAAATCAGGGTAAAACCGAACCTTGCAGAATATCTGCCTCTTGTTTCAGACAGCATTCAGAACTCTCATCTTGTCTCTGTCGTTCATAAACTTCATAATCAATGTTCTCGGTGATGCGGACGGGTCGCTCCTTGCCCCCACCAATCCTGGAGAGATGGGCTCTCTCCAGGATTAGTTTTGTGTTAGATGAAGCCAAACCCAGGGTCTCCGGAATCCAAGCCTCGAGGAAAGAGCAGGTATCACTACCCTCCACCCCTCTGGGAGGTTGACCAGCCTTAGGTTAGATCCTCTAGGGCAGCCTGTGGCCAAGTGGAAAGGGAACTTGGCTTGTAACCGTAAGGTCGCTGGTTCAGCAAGGTACCCAACCCCCATTGCTCCCCGAGCACTACTCAGTGTGGCAGCCCACTGCTCCTAATTCTAGGATGGGTCAAAATGCAGAGAATAATTTCCCTAAGGGGATTAATAAAGTATCTAAAATAAAAAAAATAAAAAATAGATCTTGCTTCAGAATCGACAATCTTGTCCTCCACATCTTTGTTTTTAATTTCGAGGCTGCAGACCCTAGCCACTAGGCTGCTAACAGAGTCCTCTGTCTCGGAGATGCTTGTCTCTGCACTCTTAACACGTTCCAAGCACTCACCAACTTCTTTCCGCATTCCTTCAATTGCTGACAGTTTTTAAGTCTCTGATAGCTTCAAGGATTGGCTGGGAAGTAGCTCCTTCAGCACCGGATATGTTAGCATTCTCCTCCCTCATTGGGCTAGCGTTAGCTGTAGCAACACCACCCTGTTTAGCCGGAGTAAAAGTTATTTTGGGCTGTGAAGATTTGCTGCGACCTCTACCTTTGTCTTGCAAAGCTGCCATCCAGCTGTTTCAAGCAACTGTTCCGCTTTCTCTTGGTGACAATTAGTTGGTTTATTGTAAGAAATTCGTCAAAGTTTTACAGAGGGGCGAGACCAACATTCACCTAGTGCGCTGCCATACCGGAAGTCCCGCTTTGATTATTCTATTCTATTTGTGTATATTTAAAGTATAAGATTGTAAAGATTTTCACGTCTGAGGGAGATGAACTCAAGAACTGATTTGATTTTGTGAAACCTCAGTGATGAGACTCTCTATAAGGAATTAACCATTGCATCACACAGGAAAAAACAAAACTCATCCCAAAAGTTTTGACTGTTTTGGCAAGACTTGTGGTCCAACTCAGTAAATAACCTTGTTTTACTTACTCTGCTATGGATTGGAATCAGACATTATGAAGCGAGGATTTAAACAGAGACACAAGGATGAGTAAAAAACAATTGAAAAAAAGCTCATTCAATATTATTATCCATTCTGCCACATTTCCTTTGAGGGCCATTGGGCAGGTGGAGCCAATGGCAGCTGTTATTGGGGGAGATGCAGGGTAAACCCTGGATGTGTTGCCAGACTATATAAGGGCCAATTTACAGAGACAAACAATAAGTCAGTTTACCGTCTCCAAATAATCTGATGCATGTTTTTGAACTGCTTCAACACCATGCAGCCAAACTTGGGGAAAAAAAAAGATATTTAGAGCACATTGTATTGAGGTTGTAATAACATTTATTGATAAAACACCTTCAAAAGTGAAGTATGTGGATGACACAGTCGCATCACTGAGCACACACAACAGTACAGCATGACCACATGAAGTATGCGAAAACTTCAAGTTAACGTATATCACAAGTAATGAATATTGAATGGCTGTTCGAGCAGGAATCCTCAGAACCTGCAGCATATTCCACAACCACCACGAGGGCAGCAGTCGCAGCAGAAGCGGCACCTTCTACGCCTCTGTCCTGTATATGGCATCTGTGTGAAAGACAAGAGTCATGAGAAGGTCTCCTCATCTTCACTCTGATTATATTTGAATCCTAACATGAACAGAGTATAAAGACCTATTTAACATGTGAATTATCTCATGTTAATTGCCTTAATGCATTCAGTAAACTGAACATACCATCCCTGAGTCCACTGGTATCTCTTGCTGTTCTGCAGCTGGATTGTCGTTACCAACTGCCTTCTCCAGCTCTTGTATCTGATAGTGACAAAATACAATCTTAGTATGTAGGTAAGACATTCATGACTAATAATAAAAGGCAAACTAATTTTCTCACCTCAGTAAACGTGGCAGCGCTCTCCTGAATACAAATAAAGGTGAGCACTACGATGGCCACTGCGACAGCAACACTGAATGTCTTCATCTTTCAAAGGTCTGACTTCGGTAGTTGAGATTCTGGGACTTTTTGTGTGACTCGTGTCAGCTCCTGTGTGTTCTCCTCTCTGATGGTTGAGAGAGTGAAATGTGCTCGTATTATACTGACATGGGACGCTGTTTCCTCATCATTTACATCTCTTTTTGTTTCTAGGAGGAGTCTCACATTTGAGTATCATGTGAGTGTGGAAATGAAGTGGAAAACTCTCTTTGTGCAACAGCTTGTGCAAATTCAAACCTTTTTTTCCTGGTTGACTTAAAAGATCAGCTCCATCATACAATATAATTTGCAGTCTTTGTGGCATATTGTCTCTTAATATGGTGAAATACAATACAAATTCTGACATGAACAAAATTTGTGCATTACTGCCATTTTGTCACGCCTAACAATTTAATTTGTAAAGGTATTCCAATAATTAAATTGAGATTTATATCACACTGCATCATGAACAGAGAATTCTGCTTCTTGATCCATTAAATCAACAGTTTAACACATAATATATTATTGGTAAAATTAAGGTTTATTGTCATGATACACTGAAGTATAATATCACAGAACAAACAACTGCAAAACTGCGTGTCTTCATTTTCAGAGCACAAGTGGTCATGTGTGTCCTTAAAGTTGTTTTGGCGACTCCCCTTTCTGATGGTTGATGGATGTAAAATGTGCTCTTATTTGTACTCACTTTTGTTTATACCCCTCTTATCTGCCCAGGCCCTCTTGGTAGAAGGAGGACACCAAGGGCCAGACATCAGCTCCCCAACTGAAGGCCCTTCAGTATAGAGCTAAACAAGCTTCCAGCAACAAGAGAACCCTCTCTCCTGATCTCCATGCAAGCCTGCTCGAAGCAGCCTGTTATCCTCCCATCAGAGCCAGTGACACCAGAGCCTGGCCTAAGGATCAACTAAGTATCCAGAGCCAAGTTAGCTCCAACTCACTAACTTTGTACAGTAAGGAGAAACCTGAGCAACAGACACAAGAAACATGGTCAACCATCTACCGTCTCTGGACCAACGGACAGCACCTCAAGTTTCTTTGTCAAGCGCCATCTTGATTTGTAATGTACCTCTACCCGACTCAGCCATTTGGTCTGCACACACCCAGTCGTCACAAAGACACACACACACAGACAGACACACAATTTCAATCTTTGATGCCTTTTTGAATGAATATTGCCAACCTCTTCCCTGTAAAATTCCAATCCTTCTTCTGAAAATGAAGACACGCAGTGTTGCAGTTGTTTGTTCTGTGATATAATACTTCAGTGTATCATGACAATAAACCTTAATTTTACCAATAATATATTATGTGTTAAACTGTTGATTTAATGGATCAAGAAGCAGAATTCTCTGTTCATGATGCAGTGTGATATAAATCTCAATTTAATTATTGGAATACCTTTACAAATTAAATTGTTAGGCGTGACAAAATGGCAGTAATGCACAAATTTTGTTCATGTCAGAATTTGTATTGTATTTCACCATATTAACAGACAATATGCCACAAAGACTGCAAATTATATTGTATGATGGAGCTGACCTTTTAAATCAACCAGGAAAAAAAAGGTTTGAATTTGCACAAACTGTTGCACAAAGAGAGTTTTCCACTTTATCTCCACACTCACATGATACTCGAATGTGAGACTCCTCCTAGAAGCAAAAAGAGATGTAAATGATGAGGAAACGGCGTCCCATGTCAGTATAATACGAGCACATTTCACTCTCTCAACCATCAGAGAGGAGAACACACAGGAGCTGACACGAGTCACACAAAAAGTCACAGAATCTCAACTACCGAAGTCAGACCTTTAAAAGATGAAGACATTCAGTGTTGCTGTCGCAGTGGCCATCGTAGTGCTCACCTTTATTTGTATTCAGGAGAGCGCTGCCACGTATACTGAGGTGAGAAAATTAGTTTGCCTTTTATTATTAGTCATGAATGTCTTACCTACATACTAAGATTGTATTTCGTCACTATCAGGTGGAGGAGGCAGTTGGTAACGACAATCCAGCTGCAGAACAGCAAGAGATACCAGTGGACTCAGGGATGGTATGTTCAGTTTACTGAATGCATTAAGGCAATTAACATGAGATAATTCACATGTTAAATAGGTCTTTATACTCTGTTCATGTTAGGATTCAAATATAATCAGAGTGAAGATGAGGAGACCTTCTCATGACTCTTGTCTTTCACACAGATGCCATATACACTTCACTCACAGAAGCATCGCAGGTGTCGCTTCTGCTGCGGCTGCTGCACTCGTGGTGTTTGTGCACCGTGCTGCAAATTCTGAGGATTCCTGCTCGAACAGCCATTCAATATCCATTACTTGTGATATATGTCTTGAAGCACGTTAACTTGAAGTTTTCGCATACTTCATGTGGTCATGCAGTACTGTTTGTGTGCTCAGTTATGTGACTGCATCATCCACATACTTAACTTTTGAAGGTGTTTTATCAATAAATGTTATTACAACCTCAATACAATGTGCTCTAAATATCTTTTTTTTCCCCAAGTTTGGCTACATGGTGTTGAAGCAGTTCAAAAACATGCATCAGATTATTTGGAGACGGTAAACTGACTTATTGTTTGTCTCTGTAAATTGGCCCTTTTATAGTCTGGCGACACATCCAGGGTTTACCCTGCATCTCCCCCAATAACAGCTGCCATTGGCTCCACCTGCCCAATGGCCCTCAAAGGATATGTGGCAGAATGGATGTGCTGCAAAATTCTGAGGATTCCTGCTCGAACAACAATTCACTATTGAATAGTTATGACTGTTGTGTTGAAACTCATTTAACTGGATTCTGGTCACTTGATTTGGTCACGCTGTAGTTATCGCGTGCTCACCAATATAGCTGTATTAGCCACATATTTCTAGGGTGTATTATCAATAAATTTTAATGGTTAATTAATACAATCCACTTGGGACACATTAATAGTGGTGTTTGTCTCTGTATGTTGGCTCTGTGACAGGCTGGTGATTTGCCCAGGTTGTACCATGCCTCTTGCATGTCAGATCAGGTCATTTCCAGCCACACAAATGGCACATGACAGTGTTTGTGAAGGTTATCACTAAACAAAACAAGTGATGGGAAGAAGGAGCTTTTGAATATTTCACAAGATATTTGGAAAAAAGTTAATCAATAACCATGTCAATCATATACATGTATTTTTTCATGGCCCCTCTTTTTTCGATACATTTTATGTGAATACATTCACATAAAGTATCACTCAGGATGTGTACTTAAATGTACTTTGGTGGTTTTTGTTGTCATAATTCCACCTGTTTAGCCTTTATGAACAGAAATGGTGTAATGTTGTTGTATGCTGCATCCATTATATGGAAACGGACTCTGTTAAGCAATACTATCACACCTTACTGAGGGAGTGTTTGTGTGTATACAGGGGCAGTGCAGGGGGCATTTATCCCATCAAACTGCTGAATGACCAGGTTTTTTGAGCAGTACAATTCATATTTGAAGATTTCCTCTTTGTGTTTTCGGTCATACTCCAACCTGCCTGTAGCCGTCTTGCTTTACTAGTGCATGTTGCTGTTGCCTCCATCTGTCTTGACATAAATTACGTGTGTGTGGGGATGACGCTGTGCCACGCAAAATGTTGAAGTGATTTAAATACAGTCATTTGGAGTTTACAGGCTACAATTTTAAAATAAATGCATTTGCTTATTAGTTGAAAATATGATTCATGAACAGGTACAGGAGCTGGAGGAGGCAGTGAGCTATGAGAATCCAGCTGAAGCGCAAGAGGAGACATCAGTAGATACCTGGATGGTACGCAAGTGAGCTCATTTATGCTTTTCCTTCAAAGTTCACAGAGACATTGTGGATAAGACAAGACAAACGGGATGATTAACCCAGCTCATATGTCCTGTCTTTCACAGAAGCCATATAACATCAGAGAGGAGAAGTACAGTGGGCCAGTAAGATGCCTTTATTGCTGCAACTGTTGTGTCCCCAGCATCTGCGGCATGTGCTGCGAGTAAGATTAGTAGATTCTTGCCTGGCCTTTCAATTTGTTGTGCTAATTTATCTTTAATATCAAAATTCAAATATCAGTGGATTTGGTCATGTCATAAAGTATTCTGTGACTGCATCAACACATGAAGATACTACTATTGTTACTACAGAGTTTTAACATGTATGATATTTGTATACAGTCAATAACACATTGTTAGTACAGTATGTAAGTCCACATACTGGGAGCTCAGGAAGTAACATCCTCCACTGGCCACTAACAAACACCACTACCAGAGGGATTTAATTTTCCAAGGGTGGTCTCTTGTCCACATGCTAACCAGGCCCAGCTCAGCTCTGCTGTGCTTCACTCATGATCCAATCAAGTACAGGGAGGTATGGCATCCAGCCATGGTGGTATGCATGCTATTGTGTTACTTTCAGCACGGCTGCATTGCACCTCACAAGTATAATAATCACAGAGGTCAAATAAATGGGCCGGTGTTAATTCATTGAAGAAATGATTAGGGAACACACACTTTCAGATGGACTCTAGAGAAACAGCATACAGAATGGTCAACATAAGTCAAGTCATGCAAGTGACAAGCAGAACAATGGCAAACGTGTGGTGTAAGCTTGTGTGATTAGGATTTAATTAGCCGCATACACACACAAGTGTATGTAAATGCCAAAACGCGCACATTGGATCACACTCACACATGCACAGACTACCAGTCTGGAGCCTGGCGGAGTCCTGCTCTGATCCCACACTCATGCAGCCTTGCAGGGGGCTGAACGTGGTGCCAGGCCTGCCTCACGCCCAGACGGATGCCCGTTGTACGCCCCCATACCAGCAGTGCTGCTGCCAAACCACACAGGGAGATAGTAAATGAGAGCAGAGGCCTCTGTTCAGTTTCCTCGCACACAAAAACTGTGTGGTTTCTTTGCTCTGACTCATACCCATGCACACATACAACGCAGGCAGTCAGCCATTAGAGGCCTGTTCATCTGTGAACTCTTGTATTCTAGCTCTGCAAATCATCAAGTTAATTTTTTCGTATGTGTATTCTAAAGTACTCTGGCGGTAAACTACAAAATCCTTGATGCTGTTGTTGGTTGAATAGTAGACAGTTTTAACTAGAATTGTAGATCCGTTTTAGAGATGATTAAGACCAGAAAAGTGCAATATACTGTATATGCAGACCATGCAATTGTAAAAGTTAAATCATAGACTGATGAGAAACATCATTATTTTGCAGATATTCTGTGGAAAGCTTGTCAAGTCAAGGAGGTTATGTAGTGGCTGATTTTTTATGTTTGTTTTACACTGATAACTCCAAAACTAAACAATAGAATTGGATAACATTTTATGTACCAATGAAGAGACTGTTAGACTTTCGTGGTATGGATTCAGGAATTTATAAACAAAAACAACAACTTTTATTTGGTAGAGAAACAACTAACCAGATAAGAGAGTGTACGGACACTGTGGGAAACAAATGGCCTTTGGATTTATACACTCAAATGTGTCATTTCAAATTAATAGCTTTATTATTAAATTTCATTGGACAATAACAGTCAGTGCAGTTAGTGCACGAGGAAATATGAATATATCAACCAAATTTAAATGAAACGCCATATGTCAACTTTATAATGATGCTTCAGAAAAAGTCTGAGCCACAACAAATGAAGGCCATCAGCCAACTACTCAACATTAGAGAAGTTTAGATTATACAGAGCTTTACGGAGATGCTGCTCTGGGTCTGAAGAGTTCATACATATGGCACATTGTTGCCTGCAATATCTCACTTGCCTGCAACTGCTGCAGACTGTCAACCAACAGATTAGTCATCACTTGCTACAGTTTTATCACTTACACAAGCAACAGCAGCGCAGAGTGTGAACCAGAGGTTCCACCGCAGGTCACACTCCACGGCAAAGGCTGGGAGCCAGTCACACACATGCACACACACAATCAAGGCTGAGAACCACTGTCACGAGGTCAAGACCTCCAGTACAGCTGAGTTGATTAAACACATTTCCACAACCCACACACTGCCCAATAAAATCCACCAGGCTCAGGGATGATGATTGCCTTTCACTCACAGGGAGCATCACTGGCTCCAATCTCCCCAGAGAGTGTAGCACCAGCACCAGCGAGTGAGACTATGATATACAACACCCTGCTGCATGGCTCCACTTCCACCTATACTTGCCTTAGGGAAGCAATCAGCCTTGCTTCTTGTTTGTACATGCATATGTGTAAGAATGAATATTTCCTCCACAGACCCTCCACTTGGAGGCAAAGGTTGCTTCTGAAGCATGGCACTGCATAATCCAGTTCTCAATGAAGGCCAATGGGGGAGATAAACATTCCAGGACAATGAGACCCTCCTTTACCCCCTACCGTTCTCATACCTACTTAAAATCTGCTTGCCCACAATGCAACGCTTGGCTCACTTGAGAGAGCCCCCCTGTGCCGGAAGCAGTTTTGTACCACTGCAGAAAATCATATCCCCTCTCCTGAAAGCCACAAGTGTCAGCTATGGCTCAGATACAACCCTACTGGGCCCTCATTGAGCATATTATATCCAATTCAACTGGTCTTAATATGCTTTAATAGGACCTGCTTTCGATTTATTCTCCCTTGAAACCGGTTGTAACACGGCTACTAGGCACATATAAAAATCCAAATGAATGGAGCAGGGCTGCCAGGCACTCCAGAGGGGGAGAAGAAAAATATCCTTGTGGATTTGTCCTCAGCAGCTGGCTCTTGAGCCCAATATAATGGTTGTGTCCATATAGCTTTCAGAGCACCGGTAAGAGGAAATATTTGCCCAGTCTGTAATGTGTTTAAGGTGCACAGTATGATTCAGTTTGGGTCATTAAGTGCTTGCGTGCCACATCCTGAGTGAAAGGACAGAGCTGCTCAACCTATATTCCCTTAAGGTGAACAGGGACAATGGCTTTGTGTTGTGTTTGGATGTCAGTGGAGAAAAAAAAGCCAGGTATTTTAGCGGAGCACAGTGTTAATCAAACCTAAAAAAAATACTTACAGCACCCAGAGGAAACACTACATTGGTTGAGTATAGAAATCAGTTCCATGTAATGAATGGTGTTAAAAAAATGTCCCCTACTGCACCTGCTGTTATAAAGACCTAACCACTGAATCACTACCACAGCAATATGACTCATAAATATTCCCCAATTTGTCATCCCGGAGTGAAATAAAGTCCAACACAGCATGATGATATTAATACCCAAGGTGAACATTACAATCGTGAATGTTTTTACCTTCCTGTCGAGCAGGTGAAGCGGATGTGGCGCTGCTTCAGGACTGTGATCAACATCCAGGGCATAGTTGGCAGTGCAATCCCAGCGCAGCTCAAATGTTTCTGCAGCAAAGCAAATACATGTCACGGACAATTAGCTTTTATTGAAGGACGTATTTATTTTGGGGATTAACTTGGTACCAGACAACTCCAAATGACACCAAAATCAGCATGGCGAGTTGACTTTGGATTGCATGGTTGAAATTAGGAGCGAGTTTAGTAATAAGTCAGCCATTAATGCAGGATTGTACACACATCGTGATGGCAAACATATGGAGAACTTGTTCAAAATATTAACATCTACTTGTCCTTTGAACTTTCCCTTGCCAAACACAATGACTAAACCGTAGGGATGTTAATAAGTCCAGATTTCCCACAATTCGGGGCAAATTAAGGCCTATTATACATTATTAAAAATAGCAACAACAAAAAGAATTACAACATTTATTATCCCGGGCAGTCTTATTTCCCACTAATTTCATAACAACCGTTTGTGCCTTCTACACTGAAGCAAACGTGTCACACGTGTCAGAGCTGCACACTCACTGTAGACTACAGCATGCAAATGTAGAGCAGAGGTTCATGAGCCTCCCTTCTTATCCTCTTACTGTCATGTGAGGTACATAGTGTTTACAATAGATGCACTTACGTGCTGCTCTAGAAGCACAGATTGCTATCACTGATCTATAGAGTTTCAAGCCCACTGGGTCGTTTCCTGTTAGTGGTTTCACTTGTTGTTCGTTTGAAGCAGGCTTTAATAATAGGACCCAACAGAACTAATGAAAATGCTCTCTGTCAGATTAAAAGGGAGCTTCAGTCTCAGCCACCTAACCACATTCAGCGCAAACATTAAAATACACACACACAGTGGCATCCGTACACACAGACACACACAGAAGTGGTTTACACAGGGAGGACCATTCCTTCTGATGTGCGGATGACTGCTAAACCTCTTAACAACACTAAGAATACCACCAGTGTCCTGTTTCTCACAACAGCAGGGAAAAAATGAGGGGATTGATGTCGAAGGGTAAAGGTGAGGGGAAATAAACAAACCTATTCCCCTGAAATTTGCAGTGCAATTCTTTTACCACATTTATTTGCCATTGTAGACACCACAATGTGTGCTTTAGTGGTGGTCTTGTGCTTAATGAATCCACTTCAGTGCAGTTCCTCTCCGTAAGCCTTTAGGTTTAATCCCCCAGTCTGGAGCAGTGATAGTCTGGCCCAGGGGATGACATCTGTGAATCGTTCATTAACTTGTAACCAGCAGCAGATGTCTTTAAAAACAACTTGCTACATCTACGCCTTATTTTTGTTCCCTGCACCAGTCGGCTTTGCTTTGCTTCATTCACTGATAAACCTGGCCGATCGTTGGCGCCAACTGTGAAATGTTCAGGATTATTTGAAAATATTGTGCCCGCCATTCTACTATGGATGACGATTACAAGTGAAAATGCTGCATTTAATAGAATGGAATAGAATATTACAATATTAATCCCCCTTGAGGGTAAAATTACTTGTGTTACAGGAGCAAAAGAATGATAGATGAAATGATGAATAAACAAAAAAAGATAATACAATCGTTTAGTATACATGGGCAACAATTTTGGCATTAAGATGTAATAAAAGAGGTTGCAATATTGCATAAACAATGGTTATAAGGCTACTTTTAACTTTTGCTAATAGGTTTTCCGGAGTTACATACAATACAAATAATGTAGATCTGAGATAACTACTTCAAATCTGTCATTAATGTGTATATATATATATATATGTATATATTAGAAATAAAAGCAATATTACACTACCTTAAGCGCCATTGTACTGAATGCATGGCTGTAATGCAGACATGGGACACACAGTCCTGCTGATATTCAGTACAACAGCACGATGTTCTACAAACGATTTAATAGTTTAAAAGTTGAAGAGCAGAAGCAACAACCGATTACGTTTTATTTATTTAATTTAATTTAATTTAATTTAATTTAATTTAATTTAATTTAATTTAATTTAATTTAATTTGATTTAATTTGATTTGATTTAATTTAACGAGTTGAATGGCTCCGCCAAAGAAAGTATAACAATATTCACGACGAATTATAAGTCATCATGCTTATATTTAGTATCCTACCTGTGCTCATTAACTGCCATGGCGTCCCTCGCTGACGTCACTTAACTACAGCGAGAGGGTATCCTTCCACATGAGGACCGCGGGGGGTGCTGTATCCTTGTACTTTAACTTAATTTTCGACGTACTTTGCAAGAGTGTAGGTTGATGGAATCCGTGTAATCAGTAATTATTATGAACACCTGTGACGCGGAGTGATACTACAGTGAAAAGTCTGTTACACTCTCGTCCAATCAAATGACTTCTTGCTCTCAACTCGTCGGAACTAACTGATGTATAACTTAACTTATAACTTAAAACATATTTTGAACTAAAAATAAATATTTATTTTGGTAAAAATCAAATCAACATATCTTATGTTGTATTTTACAAGCTCATTGTAAGCTCAACATACAGAGTTTGACTAAATTAAGAAGTAGTAAATACATTTCTCAAATTAATTTAATAATAGCAGCTACACAGTTTATCTAGAATATTTAAATCAGCGGAGGATGGAGTAGAAGCATTGTTATTATTAGTAGGACTTGTACTGTAAAATACTGGCAAAATACTGTGTATATGAGGCAGCATGTTCCATATCATACGATATGTGTTGTAAAATATGCCTTTATGTTGTGGAACATTTTAATATAAGGCATAATGTGCATACAGATTGTTCATATGTACCAGAATTGTTCATTTAATATGTATTCAGATGCATATTTTGGCTTTGTAGAAAGTTTGGGGCTGTGAAAATCAATGTGTTCTTTGTGTAAAATATGCCATGAAAGATGTTCAGGGACTGAAAACTGCTGAGCATTTGGCCTTGAGATACATTGTTTTAACATGGACATTTTCCCTAAGGAAATATCGTGTGTGATTTCGATGTTAAGCGCAGGAAGACTGTGGTCTAGTGTGTCTCAGGATGATAAATATGTGATTCATCTGCATCCATAAGCTGTCTGGCAGATTTTAATCCTTTCTCCTTTAGGACAGCGATTATACAGTTTGAATCTTGGGCTAAATTAGCCATGACTTTGAATTAAAACATATTCTCTTTGCCCATATAAGACTTTTTTTTTTACAAGCGGTTTTGTGATGTTTTGAGGTCCATGAACATGAATAAGTTTAACACGCATTACATGATGATTGAATGTGTGTGTGTGTGTGTGTGTGTGTGTGTGTGATGAAAGACAAGCTTCACCACCAAATACATTACATGTTAGGGCATTACAGTATGATGGTGGAAGTGAAGGAGCCACCAACAAAATGCACTGGGTTTGAGCGTCATAGCAAATTACAAGCCCTTTTACAGTGCTGTCATGCTGTTAAAGCCCAATCGAGCATATCCAATCCTTTGGCTGTGTGTAGAACTTATGTCATGCAGCGTTTCATGATGGGTTTCACAAATGTTTACAATCACACACTAAAGTGAGACAAGAAAACCAGCAGTTTTGCGGAGTTTATCCACATATATTATAACCATAGACAATAATGAAGGCTTCATCGTACAGTCACATGAAGTGTATTTTAATAAAACACAATGTACACATATGCAGTCCTATGACCATACATTTGCTGGATCCTAATTATTAAACCTAGAATATGTCAAAGCATAATTATCTTTGTCTTTTTGTCGTCTTCTTTAAAACACTGAAATCAGTAGATGAGGTCAAATGAATGTAATACAACACTTTGCATGACATCAGACGGAAACCTTTTCCACGTGGTGAAGATATGCATATAAGAAACTCAAAGAATATTTCCGCATATAAGAGTAACAGTATGAGGCAAAAATTCTCACTGAACAAAAAAAGTACAAAATAGAATTAATAAATAAATCAAATATATACCATATAAATGAAATAGCTATGTTGCGGCTATGTTTATTATTTGTTTTTAATCATTTTAATCTGTAGCTTGGTATTACAACCATTTTTATCTCTAAAACATTTAGAATGGTGAACAAGTCAATACTGAAAATACAGTAATAAGCTTTCATAATCAGATAAACTATGTACACAAGTCTGTCGCCATGCTAGTCAAACAACTAAATTTCTTCTTTTTTATCCACACTATACAGTTAGAGCATAAAGCGGTCTGAACGTAAACAGTTTGTGCTGAGAATAAAATACTTTGCAACTATGCATGGTAATTTCATTAATATTACTCTCAAAAATGTACATAACATAAAGGCCACACATGGGAACACTTGGTCTCCATTTAGAGGGGAGGTGAGGGTAGCTTTGACATAAATATAGGAACAAAAAAAAAAAAGTCTCTTTCAGTTCAAGATGCCATTTTCTGGTCCATCGGCATCATTTGCTTCAGCTGAATCTCTTCTGCCTCTTCACTCTCCATCTCTTCTTCTATCCTCCTTGGTTCAACCCCCTCCCCGCCGATCCAACCCGAGAGCAGTTTTGGCTTTTTTCCGGACTCCCTCACTTCCACTCCTAAGCACCTCTCTCCACCAAGCTCTCCCATCTCCATAGTCTCTGGTTGCCTGTCCGTCTTCCATCACGTGGGAAGATTAATGACATTATATTAATGAGGGAAATGAGTTCAGTAATGTCAACTGTAAAGTCCACAAGGCAAAGCAAGGGGTTGGGCTGGGGGAACAGAGTCACCTCGCTGTTCACTGAAGGAGGGGAGAAGCAGCGGGAGGCAGAGACATGAAGCAAGTATTTAGTGTGGTGATACTGACATTCTACATTAGACATATATTGTTGTAGAGTCATGGCTGGGTCCTGGTTGGCGTGGGTGTGGGGGTTGGGGTAGGAGTGAGAGGCAGGTGGGACTCGTCGTCGGTCAGAATATGGGTGCAGCAGCGGCTAGCAGCTTCGCGTTGGTTCTTTGTTCAATGGGCAGTTTCAGTCCTCACTGGCTGGAGCGCGCAGAGGCCAAGTGGTCACTGTGCTGGTTCTGGGCGCGAAACCTCAGCCTTTGCTTGTTCTTCTTCTTTGGATCTTTGGGTCGGTGCTTCCCTGAGCCACCTGGGAAAGAGAGAGGGGGGGGGGGGGGGATAAAGGAATGGTTATTCCTTCGTTCAGCATCACCCACAATTGTTATGCAATCCATCTACTCAGTACAAAAAGGTCTCTTTATTTTGCAAATGTGACAAGACCATGGCCAAATTATGGGCATTTTCAACTGCCCATATAAAGTACATTTAATTCTTATAACATTCCAATGATACATCAAATTTGTGCTTGATCTTTTTTTTCCTCCCAGATTAGTTACTCATCATTGTGATTCACTGAGCTTGTATTCCAGTAAATATTATGATAGATTACTACAATAAATAGATAGATGACTGATAAAGCACTAGGGATGAATCATTTTGGGGAAATATGTAATTGCAATTTTTCTCACAGATTTTGCACCTGCGATTTGATTTGCAGCATATTTTGTTTTTTACTGTCTGTTATAAATTACAATCCATTAATCTTCATACTCCATTGTATAAAACATCTTGAAGTCAGTCTTGTTTTAAATACCATGGAGTAATCATATGGAATCAACACTTGCATTTATTAGATTCTTTCTTTTAAAAAATGTACATTCTCCTTTTACTCGATTATACGTGTGTGTTTTTTCTTGTATTTATGTGTGGACAAAAAACAACACAAAATAAAAATATTTGCTGTTATAAATTTGAAATGTGATGAAACATTACCAAATGCCACTGTATAAAATATCACCTTCTCTATTAACTATTTCCAACATGCAAGACTTACATTCATTTATATATTTTTATTATTATTTATATATTTTTATTATTATTTATTTTTTATTTGCAAATATCACAAATTAACTGCAGCCTTTTAAATTTACACTTACATTACTTTGTTTCAAACTGCAATTGTGATTTGAAAATGATTAATTGTTAACTGCCCAAAAGCTCTAAATCATACGCAAAAAGTTCTGCCTCGTCTCAAAACTAATTGTCTATGTAACAAAGTGTCACTAAACCCAAAATGATATGATAATAATGCTAATAATAATAATAATAATAATGAATAGCTCACAAAAAACATTATTCTAACAACTTCTGCTAATACAAAGGGTTACATAAACCCTTTAGTAAGTAAACATAAAAGAAGTAAACCTTGTAGATCAGGTTTGCTGCAACACTCAGGACTGAACCTCAGCTTTAAACAAATGTCTGTTCAGACCAACACGTTTCACTGTCACTGCAACAGAGAGGGGCGATAAGTATGGGGAGTTGCATAACTCTCTCTAAGTTGGAAAGGTCTCACAGCCCAAGGTTAATCCATCCCAGGTTTCACTAGGATGCGCAAAGAATGCTGGGAACTGACTTCCTGCTCTCATGGAAGCTTGTGTGGTGGAGGTTCTGCACCCACTGTTCTTTGTGACAGAGAAAACTCTGGCTACTGAACCACAGAGCTACAGTCTGGCTGCCAAGGCCACAAATAAGATAACGAGGTGTGTGTGCGAGATGTATGTGTGCGAGGAGGGGAGTGAGTGTGAGGGAATTTAAGGGAAAAGAAAATGTAATGGGGGAAAGTGGAGTAAGGCTTGGATGATGAGACGCTATCTGGATCCTGACCGAGAACACAAAGAAACAAGCCGTGCTATGGTTCACTGAGAGGGGGAAGCACAGGAAGACGCCACAGAAACAAGCCTCAAACGCAGGCTCACACTGCCACATTCTGGGTGTCCTTACTGCACTTGTTCAAGCTTTTTCTCACATGGAAATCAGGTAACAGTGTGTAAAATGTGGCATTATCTTTAATTGCCTTCTCATATGTGCTGGCATTGCGCTGGCCCTTTAAGCACCCCTACAGAAGACCTTTTTCCCCATTCTCAGGGCTACACTGTGAGGTAGATTTGAAAATATTCACTCGTTTAAGCCGACATGCATGAAAAGGCAAGATATTGCTCTGCTAATAAGGTCTCCCAATGAATAATCCAGATGCATGCAAACATCAAACCATCGCCGAGCTATTTCCTGCAATTAATTTAATCTTGTTATTTTGAGTCACATTGCCGATTTGAGCCATGGCAATAAAGTTTCTCACACACGGCTCCTTGTTAAAAGCCACCCTTTGAAAAACAACCTCCACATCTCTTCCATCAAAATCTCATGCCATCCAATTGAAAAAATATTACTGGAGGACTTTGTCCACTTGCTTGCCGATGCCACTTTAGATTTCTTGCGTGACTTATGGTATGATAATGTTTGTAAATCTGGAGCTGAAAGGCATTTGGCCTATAGGTTCATTTTCCTAATTGCGCTTTAAAGAGGTCATTTTCATTCAAATCATCGTTGCTAGGTGCCTGATAAACACGGCTTTCGGTGCAATCAACTCAAGATGAATTACATTTGACAGCAATAAAGTACATTGTGCAGCATTAAACTCCATCTGCAGCGGGCAAAGCCCCCGCGGGCCATTCCTTGGATGCATTGAAACTGAAAAAGGCTGCATTTAAAGCAATTGCTTAAAACACAAATAAATATGTGAGAGTTGGGTTAAAAAGTGGTTTTCCAGGCTACTTCAGGACTGGGCAGGGTGGCTTTAATCCAAAGACTTGTACACTCCCTGTAAGCCAAAATATCCCAACAGTTAAATGTATTCAAGATGATGAGAAATATTTAGATAATTTTAAAGTCCAGCCAAAGGTAACGCGGATCTTACTACCCTTAAATCAACCAATAAATGAAAATGAAAATGCTTAAAGAACTCAATTTGTTCATAAAACTTTATATTTTTCACAGAATAAAAAACACTGAAAGCTGAGACTTTATCTTTAAATATTTTTTAGCTTCTAAAGACATGATTGATCATCTTAGAAAAATGGAATGAAGCCGTGCAACATTTGTATCTGTTAAACATACAGTTTAGCATGAAATGATATGATACAGCATGAAAAGTTTAAGCCCCATTTCCACAACGTAATCCCCGCAGTAGTTACTGGTCGTTGCCTTTGTAGTGCAAAACTTCGTTTTTTTAGTTTTTCGTAGTCGTTGTTTGAAAGCTTGATGACAGCTGACACGACTATAAAAGTCAAATTATCATGTTACACATGAAATACACAAAATAATTTCATGGAGGTTATTATGGCAGGAACCAAATAACAACCCATGAGCTTAACTGTGATTCTTTCCAGTCATCTCTTTTAAATTGTAGCCTTTTTCAGATCCTGGATATGATAAAGTTACTGCACAGGAACCAGGAGCACTGCACAAGTCTCTGGTACAGACCAAACCTTACTCATCACACATAAATCTTTCACTTATCCTGGAAGATTTATTTTGTTTAAACGTGTGTGATCCATCATTTTCAACTGTAAAAAAACCTCAATATTTATCAGACGTCTTAATATTGGATTTCCACCTTCTGCTTAAACTCCCTTAAGTAACTGATGGCACTACACAAACTCCTCCTCAGCAATTTTTGACCATATTTCATAACCTAATCTCAGTGCTGACAACTAGAGGGCAACCAATCCCCACATAATTCCCATCCCCCAGTATCTGATCAAGTCCTATTGAGAGGGGTCTATCATATATTCTGAAGAACCCGCATTTTGCCTCTCCTTAGGGCACTGTGCACTCTGAACACTGAGCTTTCATCATCTCATATTTATGGCCGATGTAATCACTTAAGCTGATTACCAGAGTTCACAGAGGAAACAGTTTAATTTGCTTGGAAAGAAATGATTAAGTCATCTCAATTGGTTTCAGAACCAAGAACAAATTCATAAATCTTAGAGCATGTAAAGATAATTTTGTCTTGGAAGGCACAAGAGGTTTCAAATCATTTCTCTCTCGTTGTTTTGCCTTGTAACTGGCACAGTATGGATCAAATCAAAAGGGTATGGCTTTTATCAGAACATTATAATCCTTATTTATACTTTTCTTTCCGTTCTGGCAGTGTGTACTATCACTGCTGCAAACCATAATTTCACCAATGTTTAGTTTTCCCCTCATAGATACAATCTTCTCCTGCCAACTCCACATTTGTGATTCGGTTTAAAATTAAAAGTAAATCAAACAAACAAACAAAAATCTCAAGAGCAAATCAAAATGTTTTGTTTCTCCGAATCAGAAGCAGAGCCTGCGGTGTGGCGGTTGTTTACCGCTGTCAAAAGTGACCTTTGTAGAATTCTTTTATATATACACGCACGCGGATCTGCGCTCATACATGTGTGAGTGATACGCACGCCCTTTACGCCGTGTGTGCGGCAGTAAATCTGAACTTCAATGTCACCTATATGTGAGCCTGAGAAAGTGTCATTTTAATTCTTTTTTTCTTAACTGCCAAACCAGTGAGCAAAAAAAAATAAATGAATAAATAAACTACACTCCTCTGCATCCACTGTGGCGGGCGTTCCTCAATAACTTCTCCGAGCCAGGCCGTATGTGCAGTTTTCCCTTTTCTCCCATTGCTCTCCATCTCCCTGTGATGCTATTTGAGGCTCTCAGCAATAACAGAGCCGACTGCATGGTGAACATCCAACTAAGAGTTAAGCGCTATTATGCACATCATATTATTAGGCTTGCACTGCAGAATAATATCTCCTTGCGGAGCGGCAGTATGGCTACTTGTCCAACAGATGCCCTGAAAGGTAATCAGTCAAATCCATATCCAGGGGTAAGGAAGCCAAAGTCAAAGCTCTCGCTGTCTGTGTCAGCGCTAATATCTTTGTTTTGGAAAAGGGGACCAGACTCAAGAAGATGTATGATTTTACACAAGCTTGCATCATGAAATTGTGTGGTATTCCTGTGAAATCAGGACTTTTTCCCTCAACATGGATTTCCTCACTAAGAGAGAAGAGACTGTTGTACTTTGCTGGCCCTGAGGCTACTGTGGAGCTATCTATACGTTACCCTATAATCAAAGAGACCATGACCTTCTAAAAAACGAGCAATGGACCGATGGTCAGCACAGTCCAAGTGATTTAATTCACAATGGGCTCATCGGCATCGCAGAAATTGAAGGCCTTAATCTTATCTCCATTGCTTGTGGTTTGAGGAAAATCAATGGGTGACCTCACAGAAGCATTAAGACATACGGTAAATGTGATCCTATATTGCTGAAAACTGTACCCCGCTCTCCTGTTACCCCATCCTTCTACTCGACGCAGACAGACAATTAATAACTTTTGTCTGGGGCCGCAGGCTGGGGGGGGGGGGGATAAGCAAAAAGATCCAAATAATTTTGAGGAAGATTCGGGTGGACTTAAGGAAGGTAAAGCTGGATCTTTCACGGGCTAGTCTTTTTCATAAACAAGCCAAAGTGGAGGCCATTATTTGCGAGGGAAGGAGAGAACTGCTGGCGCCAGTGAGATTTGATTTCAGTGGCAGAAATTGGATTAGCAGCCATTACAGGCCTCCTCACACATACATTTATAATGCTGTGAAGGGGAAAGGATCCGTAGCCAGCCTGCGCTCTTGTTGCTCACACACACTGACATCTCCTCCGTCTGGGAAAAGGTTACAGACTCTGACACTGATCTATGCTGCTGCTCAACTTGGCCTTCACTTAATTTATAGGTGGGACATAGTTGTACGACCTCAAGTGGCCCAAAGTTCATTAAGGCTTAGGCCAGATAGAAGCCAAACCTATTACAATAATAATGCTTTTTTCCCTATGCCGCTGTCTGCCTGCCTGCAGGGAAATACTGTAAAAGCCTGATTTGACATTTGAGGAAGAAGAGAACATGATATAGATGAAAATAATGCTGATGTGTAGAGAGGCAGAAGTTTGTAAAAGATACGGATGTGGAGTGGAAAAGGTTTACTGTTACTGCGGCAGAGACACACACGTCAGATGTAAAGGAAAAAGGAATCAGCCTTTTGACAGAGAGGACAATCATTTACATGAAGCTCATCTTGCCAACCAACTGACAAGAGGCTTTCTGCACAATATCACTTAGCCTTAACAAGGTTACTCTAGATCACACTCTTTCATTCATTCTTTCATTCTGTCATTTCTCTTTCCTCATGCTCTGCTTACTATCACTGCACTGCTAGGCGAGAATGATTTAAAACATACACATTCCGATTTTAAAAGCTAATGTTGGGATTAGGTCGGTCATTATTTTCCCATCTATGACCCAGTGGAGGATCCTCATGCGGAGATTAAAAAAAAAGCCGGTTAGCTCACCGCTCTGCTCCCCGATGCTTCGTTTCCCCCCTGACAATAAGTGAAGGCAAAAACTTAGAGATTAACGTCTCTAAGCGAAGACGTCCCGGCAAAACATGCATGACTGGCATGGTGATTAATGCTCGAGATGGTCAGTGCAGACAGCGTGCTTTTTCCCCTCTGAGGAAGGTCGATGACACCAGCGCGTAACTGCCTCTGCCTACAGAACAGATGATGACCCAGCACATTAAAGACATTCTCCACTTAAAGTTGTCCACTCACAACTCAAAAGTCATACTCTGCTGCATTTCACAACATTCTAACTGTCCTCTTGTGCTGTTCTAGTGACCGCCTCTGGCTTGAGTGCTCAAAGGTCACTTGTCAAATTGAAACCTTCCATGACTTCTGAAAAAACTCAAACGTAGGTTCTGGCTTTCCATATCTATTTCCTAAACAAAAACTTCACTTAAATACTAACATAGTTTTTCATTTTGAACAATTTGGAACTACTTTGAATCCAACATTAATATGCTGCCTTTGTGATCCCCCACAATATTGATATTTGATTATTGTCATTATTTACTATTTGGCAATTACTTTCATTACATGACATTTTTGACTCATGAAAAGCACATTTGAAGAACTATTTTTTAAAACAGGACACTGGAAATTGGGGCTCAACAAAATAGCCACCCAATAGGTTTTTAGCAATTAGCTTAGCATTAGTCTCCGGAAGTCCTGTTCTTATAAATCCATCCAAAAACGATGTCATTGTCACCAAAAGCAGAAAATGCATATTAATGTTTTCCAATTCATTGCTCCCGTGGATGGGCCCAACTCCTAATAATATAATTATAATATAGCGGGAGATATAAACATGCTCACACTTTAGTGTTGCATGGGTCTTTGGTCTATATTGGAACCACAAACTAAAAAGTTTTCATATAAACTTCACATCAAGATTACAAATGGCTCTTTAAACTGCAGTGAGCAGATGCCTCATCCTGAGACAACTGGTCTCAGCTAGATTTCATCATCCCAGTGGTAAAGCGGTTCAACCATTTCTAAATGTCTGGTGGTACCAGACACTGGGAAGAAGAAATTAGGTCTGAGGAGTTAAATCACATGACGTGATATGGTTTCTGGGGTAGGACATCCTGCCAACTGTTACGGTTTTCCCACTTCCAGTTGCAGCAGCCAAAACGTGAAACTGGTAGTTTAGCGTGAAGGCAGACACTTGGATGCACACTGACGCCCCCTGCAGCAAAGATGGGTCTGCAAAACTCAGGCAATGTGCCAGCTTGTGAGATATGATCGTCATTCATCATTGTTCGGTTCTGAATTAAGGCACATAACTGATCATTATTGCCTTTTTTTCCTCCCACTAAATGGACCCTTGCTGTATTGCAGCTGTTTTACGTGGTGTCATGAGGGTAACGTCAGCGGGCAGGCAGTGAACAGCATCACCACTGGCCTGCTGAGGCTGATGCGCCTTGAAACCACAGGACTCAGAGAGAAGTGAGCAGCCCCCTCTGCGGTCTGCTATCTTCCCCAACTGACTCATCGACACATCTGGGCCTAAGTATATGGGGCTCTCCTGCCCCGTGGGCACTTGGGCAAATGAGGGATAATTAGCTTTAGTTGACTTTAATGAATGGCTTAATGTTGTGTTTCATTTCTGATGAGAAAAATATAAAGCTCAGCACTTAGCAGAGGGAGACCCCTCACTAATCTAGTGCTGCTATAGTGCTTTTCTATTTGTTGTTTGCATGAGGCTGAGGCAGAGTGAGCAGAAGATAGCTGCAGCATATGAGGGAGTGGTTTTTATTTGTGACCGCAGATTCAAAGATCAGGAAACCTGCTGCGAAATACAGTAGCAAATTCATCATTGGAGCTGGGAAGTTATTACAGATGTGAACTCTGCCTTAACTCAAAGATGGAAAGGGTCGTAGCACTCCACTTTGATTTCCATAGCTTCCATATCAAGATGAGATCTCCATGCAGGCTTTGATCCATCTTATAATTCTCATATGCTGTGATATAAAGCAGGAAGTGTCTTGCAGAGTTATGATACACATCAATCTTAGTTTCCGATAAGTGTATTGCATCGGGCTGACAAAATGAATCATTCTTCATCAGGCACAAGATACTGCATTGGATTTATTTGTCCTATTCAATCTTTGATGAGACGCTTCTCTCCAACTATATACA